>NW_004955555.1:2380378-2403926 GCF_000276665.1 Chinchilla lanigera | reverse complement strand
CTAAGTTCCCCAGCCTGGCTTCGAACTTTCGATCATCCTGCCTCAGCCTCCTGAGTCTCTGGAAGGTACCATTTCTAGCTTGGATTTAGATTTTGAGGTCCCGGGTCTTAAGGGGCACTGGGAAGCGCACTGGGAAGAAGGAGGTTGGCGCAACCCAGAGGAGGGGGTGGGACACACAGGCCCTCACACGTTCCCACTCCAAGCCCCTAAAGCCTCCTTTCTCCCCACAGGCCAAGCCCTTATTCAAATCCACAAGAAGCCTTCCCACTGTGGAGACCTCCGAGACCTCGGCCCAGGGTGCCCCGCAGACCTACGCTGAGTACGCCATCTCCCGGCCTGCAGGAGGGGCTGTGGTCACATGCCCCACAGGGCCGGAACCCTTGGCAGGAGAGACCCCCCACCCGGCCCTGAAACCAGGGGCCAAATCCAACAGCATCATCGTGAGCCCCCGGCAGGTAAGGGAGTAGACAGAATGGAGCCCTGAAGTTTTGGGGGGCCCTGTTCCTCGGGTGGCTGTGGGCAGGGGCAGGAAGTCATCTGAGCTGATCCACTTGGTCCTCAGCAGTGCCATTCATTCATTCACAGGGCCCACCTGCATTCATTCATTCATTTAACAACTAGGTGTGGGTCAAGGGTGCCCCAGCTCTTTTTTTGTTTGTTTGTTTGTTTTCCCGATACTGGGAATCAAACTCATGACCTCGTGCTTGCTAGGCAGGTGCTGTGCTGCTGAGCTACATCCTCAGCACCCCCAGCTCTTTTTTGAACTTCTTTTTTTTTTTCCGGTCCCAGGAATCAAACTCATGACCTGAGCTAAATCCCCAGCCCCTCCCAGCTCTTTTCTGTAGGGGCCATGAATGTTTCTGTGCAGCACTTTTCCAGTTCATTTATTTAGTAAAAACGTAATAAATGAACACGATCCTGAGTCTGAATCCCTGCTGTGCTGTGCAATAGCTGTGTGATCCAGGGCAAGTGACTTAGTCCATCCCTGCCACTTACTTCTTTCCTTATTCTGGCACTGAGGATGGAGCCTGAGGCCTCACACATGCTAGGCAAGTGCTCTGACACTGAGCTACATGCCCAGCCCTTTTCTGTTTTGAGACAGGGTCTCGCCATGTTATATACTTGAAATTGTGATCCTCCTGCTTCAGCCTCCTGGGTAGCTGTGATCACAGGTGTGTGCAGTTGGCCATTGTTTGTCTTTTTTAGTCTGGTCATTCTAGTGAGTGAAGTGGACAAAATCTTTAAAACTTGAAGTTGGAGCCAAGCAGAATGGTGCACACTTGTAATCCCAGCTACTTGGGGGGCTGAGGTAGGAGGACTGCAAGTTCAAGGCCAGCTTGGGCAATTTAGCAAGACTCTGATACAAAATAAAAATAAAAAGGGCAGCCAGGCATGGTGGTGCACGCCTGTAATCACGGCTCTGTGAGGCTGAAGCAGGAGATTTGCAAGTTCAAACCAGCCTGGGTAACTTAGTTAGATCTTATCTTAAAATGATAAAGGGCTGAGGCTAGAGCATTTGCCTAGCATGGGAGAAGCCCTGGCTTCCATCCCCAGCACTCCACACCAGAGCAGCCCATTTTTCCCTTCTGCACTTGCGTATCACTCACACTTCTGCCCCCAGCCACGTCGCTGCTCTGTCTACACCACACAGCTTGGCAGCGACACCTGCTGGGTGTTCTCTGGCTCAGCTCAGCTCCGCCCCCCCCCCTTGGACCGCATCAGATCCCACTCAGGGAGGGCTGGGTCACCACGTTGCCTCCACCTACCCTGGCATATAAATGTGGGTTCCCAGGACGTCCTTTGCAGATTGGATTGATTTATCAGAGGGGCTCACAGAACTCTGAGAAACACTTCTATTTCCAGAGTTATTACTAAAGAACAGAAGCCAGGTGTAATTACACCTGTAATTCCTGCACGCTGAGGGGCTGAGGCAGGAGGGTTATGAGTTCAAGTTCAGCTTGGGCAATTTAGTGACTTAGAGAGATGCTAACTCAAAATAAAAGATTATGGGGCTGGGGATGTAGCTCAGTGGTACAGCGCCTGCCTGGCAAGCGCAAGGTCCTGAGTTCAATTCCCAGCACCAAAAAAAAAAAAAAAAAATTAAAAAGAAATTAAAAAGGGCTGGGGCTGTAGCTCAGTATGGCGGCCTTGGGTTCAATCCCCAATCCCACAAAAAAAGAAAAATAAAGAAAGAAATACATAAAGATTAGAATCAAGGATGTGGATGAACAGCCCAATGAAGTCACACGTGGGGACAGAGACAGGTGCGGAGCTTCCCTGGCCTCTGGGCAGTGCCCCCACGCCCAGTCTCCATGTGCTCAGCCGACCTGAAGCCGGCAAGACCCTGGCTCTTTGGCTTTTTATGGAGGCTTCATTACATTGCAAGATTGATTACAACACTGTCCACTAGTGATCACTTTAACCTTTGGCCCTCTTGTCCTGTTCTCTGGTTACTCCCTGACCACCAGCCTCATTTTGAACCCTTTTGGGGGCCACCAAGAGTTGCCTCATGAGCACAGAAGATGCCCCTTTGCCTGGAATTGCAAAGGCCTCAGGAGCTATGTGTGAGGAATTCACTCCCAGGTCAAACATCAGAACAAAAGATTCTCCCTGTGTCCCCGTCCCCAAGAGTTTTGGGGACAGGAATCAGGGACAGAGACTGCAGTTACCTTTCTTACTTTATCACAGTACCCCAGGAGGGTGAGTGTCCCCCAGGAGGGTAGGGAGCTTGGTCCATCCTGGTCCCTGAACCCCCTGCACTGAGACACAGTATGTGCTCTATAAATCCTCAGTGGATGGATTAGAGCTCGACTTGCTCACAGAATTCCAGACTTGGGCTAAATACAGAGTGAGTTCAGGGCAGAACATGAGGGCAATTCAGAGAGGCGGGCCTGTTGAGCAGGTCACAGGGAGGAGACTGCACTGGGGCAGGAGGCCCGGGGCTTGGGCAGCAGCTGGGACTGGGAGAGGGATGTGAAGGAGGCAGAAGTTCCATCTGAGGACACAGAAGTTGAAGGCCAGAGGCCTGGTGGGCGGAGGGTGAGGGTGTGGGAAGGGAGAGGGTTGCGCTGACTGCCACAGCCAAGGGGCATCCCTGGGGGTGGCTTCTGCCCTTCCTCCCTCCGCAGAGAGGCAACCCTGTGCTGAAGTTCGTGCGCAATGTGCCCTGGGAGTTTGGCGAAGTGGTCCCTGACTACGTGCTGGGCCAGAGCACCTGTGCCCTCTTCCTCAGGTGAGCTCAGGCTGCCGCCTTCAGGAAGTGTAACCAGGCCTGAGGTCATGGTCCTGTCTCCTGGGCCTTTCAGGGTGATCTCTGTGCTTGACCAGGCTGGCTCTGACCCTGCATGTGGCTTGGAGGTGCCTGGAACAAGAGGAGCTAGGAGCTGGACCCCGGGTCTGAGGGAGGAGCTGGGCCTGTGATCTGTGGTCTGACAGAGGCGGGCAGACTATCCCAGGTATTCCTGAGTTGACAAGAACAGGGTTTCCCTGACCCCTACACCTCCACCCCCGGCTCCTCTGCAGACAGAGGAAGAGAAACTTCAAGCAGTTGCAGGTAGCTGGGGAGAGAAGCCCCTGCCCCTGCTTCCCAGGCCCAGCTGTGCAGCCTCCCTGTCCACCCTGTGCAGGCCACATACCTTAGGGCCCCGATCCTGTGCGCCGCCCTGAAGCCCAAGCTTTGTCCATCCTCAGAAAGGAAACCAGGGCCTCAGGCTCCCAGAGCGCCACAGGCAGGCTGCATCCCTGCCACGGCCTTGCTTTAAGGTGCCCTTGGGCAAGCAGTTTAGCCTCGAAAGGCTTCAGATCTGGTGAGGCTGCTGCCTGTGCTGTGCTCCGGGGACTGCACAATGCTGTGGCTGAAGAGGCTGCTGGGGCCTCCGGACCACTGAGACAAGAGCCCCCTTTCCCTGCCCCGCCAGCCTCCGCTACCACAACCTGCACCCCGACTACATCCACAAGCGGCTGCAGAGTCTGGGGAAGAACTTTGCCCTGCGCATCCTGCTGATCCAGGTGGATGTGGTAAGTGGCCGCTCCTCACTCTTCCCACCAGAAAAATGGGTGTTGAGTCCCTTTCAGGAAGTACATGTGAAAACATGGGTGAAGAACCAATTTCTGTATCTGAGACTGGTACCAGGGGTCAAACTCACGACCTTGAGCTTGCTGGGCAGGCGCTGGGCCTCTGAGCTAAATCCCCAGCCCCAGTGTCTCCTTCTCTACACCTGCTTCTAACAGGTGCCTGCCCGCTGCCACCTAAATGTTTTGTTTTTGTTTTTGTTTGAAATGGGGTTTTACTATGCAGTTCAGGCTAGTCTTGAACTCACTTTATAGCCCAGATTGGCCTCGAACTCACAGGGATCCTCCTGCCTCAGCCTCCCCAGTGCTGGGCTACAAGTGTGCACCTCCACATTTGGCTTTAAATATCTCTTAAAGTTGCTTTCATCCTCCATCCCCAGAGCCCCTGCCCAGGTTGATGCACCCTCCTTCCCAGTCACATGGCCTCCACTGGCCCCCTCCTGTCCATCCAGCAGCCAGAGGATTCTTTCTGAAGCATAGATTTGGTGTTAGCCTTCCCCTGCTCAAAACCCTCCAGGGCTCCCCTAGGAGTCAGTTCTCCTCCCTGGCACAGCCTGGAACCCTCTGTGACCTGACTGCCATCCAGCGCTCCAGGCCCATCGCTCACCTCGCCCTGCACCCCACAGCCTGCGGGCTGTCTCCCCAAGCCTGCCTTCCCCCGACAGCCCGCGCTTGTGTCTGGAGGCCCTTCCTGTTCTCCTGTGCTCCCTTCCCCTCTGCTCTCAGCTCAGATGTCCCCTCATCCCAGAAGCCCTCCCTGAGCGCCCTGGAGGCTCAGGCACCCCTCTGGCTCCTCCTCACCCGCCTGGCTGCCTGGCTCCTCCCGTCCCCACTGTCTGGGTATGGAGCTTCCCCCTTAGACTGAGCCCAGGAGGCAGAGGCAGGGCAGTCAGGGTCACTGTGGGGTCCTGACACTGCCCTGGACAGGCCAGGTACCCTAGAGGAGGAGAGGGGGTGTCCGGGAGCAAAAGGCTCGTGGCACCCTAAACAAACTGCTGTTTTCATTTCCTCCAACTCCATATGACAATTTTTTTTTTTGGTACTGGTAATCAAACTCACAACCTTGCTCTTGCCAGGCAGGCACTGTGCTGCTGAGCTATATCCCTGGCCCACTGTGCTGTTTTCAAACTCCGAGTGCTTGCCCTCTCCCAGGTCTCTAATTCTGACTTCCTTCTTCTCCAGAAAGACCCTCAGCAGGCCCTCAAGGAGCTGGCTAAGATGTGCATCCTGGCCGACTGCACACTGATCCTCGCCTGGAGGTGAGAGGGCCGTCCCTAGCTCAGGCTCTGCCCCCCACTCCCCCCAGCTCCACTGTCAACTCCCTCTCTGTGAGCCTGCTGTCTCGGGCCTCACCTGTCACACGGGGCCTTCGTATCTCTGTGTGGCCACAGGTGATGGAGATACAGAGCCCGGCAAGATGGTGCCTGCCTGGAATCCCAGCGCTCAGCTACGTATTGGGTTAAAAGCCCAGGCCAAACGCTGGAACTATGTAGGGAGACCCTGTCTCAGAAAACCAAAACCAGCTTTGCGCAGTGGCAGTATCGTAGCCAATGAGGTTTCTCTGAGGCGCGATTATTGCTGATTGAAAAAACCAAAACCAAACAAACAGAACCCCAAAACAAAAAGTATTAGAAGCCCGCCCGGCATGGTGATGCATACCTGTAATCCCAACAGTCTGGGTGGCTGAGGCAGGAGGATCACAAATTCAAGCCCAGCTGGGCAACTTAGTGAGACCTATTTAAAATTAATTTATTTATTTATTGTGGTCTACAGGTCTTCTTTTTATTTTTATTTTTATTTTTTTTCCGGTACCAGGAATTGAACTCTCGACCTCATGCTTGCCAGGCAGGCACTGTGCTGCTGAGCTAAATCCCCACCCCTAAAGTAATGCGTTCTCACACCGGGCGTCTAACCTGGGCTGCCTGGGCGAAAACCAGGAATCCTAACCGCTACACGATGTGGGAACAGGTCTTCTTTTAAAATCAGATTTTATCGGTACATTTTAGGCATACACAATGATCACATGCATCATACAGAATTTGTACCAGTATATAACTTGAGACCCTCTTTTTAAAAACAGGGCTGGGGATGTACCTCACTATGAAGGCCTTGGCTTGCCAGGCAAGCGCAACATCGTGAGTTCGATTCCCGGTATCGGAAAAAAAAACAAAAAAACCCCAAAAAACTAAAAACACCAAAGGGGCTGGGGATTTAGCTCAGCAGCACAGCACTTGCCTGGCAAGCGCAATGTCGTGAGTTCGATTCCCGGTACCGAAAAAAAAAACAAAAAACAACAAAAAACTATGAAGGCCTTGGGTTCAATTCTCCCAAAAAAAAAGGTAGAAGAAATCTTTTTTATTTTTGGTACTGGGAATCAAACTCAGGACCTTGTGCTTGCTAGGCAGGTGCTTGTGCTGCTGAGCTATATCCCCAGCCCAAGAAATCATATTAAGATACTTTTTACAAACCAGGCGTGATGGCGCACACCTGTAATCCCAGCACTCGGAAGCTGAGGCAGGAGGATCAGTGCAGTTCGAGAGCAGCCTGAGTTACAAAGTGGGCTCAAGGCCAGCCTGAACTGCATAGTGAGACACTGTTAAAAAAAAAAAAAAAGAAAAGAAAAAGAAAAAAAGAAAAGTGAGCTTAAGGCCAGCCTGAACTGCATAGTGAGACACTGTTAAAAAAAAAAAAAAAGAAAAGAAAAAGAAAAAAAGAAAAGTGAGCTTAAGGCCAGCCTGAACTGCATAGAGAGACTGTCTCAAAAAGACAGGGGGAAAAAAAGATACTTTTTATAATCCTGAGGTAGGAAAAAAATTTTTTTAAATATATTTATTTATTTATTTATTTGAGGCAGGGTCTTGCTATACAGTTCAGGCTGGCCTTGAATTTGCGGTGATCCTCCTGCCTCAGGTTTCTTTTTTTTCCTATTTTTTTTTTTTTAAGACAGGCTCTCACTATGCAGTTCAGGCTGGCCTTGAGTTCACTTTGTAGCTCAGGCTGGTCTCAAACTCAATGATCTTCTTGCCTCAGCCTCCCAAGTGCTGGGATTACAGACGTGTGCCACCACGCCTGGCAGCCTCAGGTTTCTGAGTGCTAGGATTACAGGCATGCACCATGACGCCCAGTCATGGAAAAAAATTCTAAAGTAAAACATAAAGCCCAGAAATCTAAAAGGAAGATTGGGTGATTTAAAATAATTAAAAATTTCTGGCACAGGCACCTGCCTGGCAAGCACAAGGTCCTGAGTTTGATTCCTGGTACCAAAAAAAATAAAAAAATAAAAAAATAAAATAAAATAAAAATTTCTAGCCACCAGGCATGGTAGCTCATGCTTGTAATCCCACTTGGGAGGCTGAGGCAGGAGGATTGCTGGCCAGCTATAACTACATAGCAAGACTGTCTCAAGCCGGGTGTGGTGGCACACGCCTGTAAGCCTGTAATCCCAGCACTGGGGAGGCTGAGACAGGAGAATCGTTGTGAGTTCAAGGCCAGCCTGAACTGCATAGAGAGACTATGTCAAAAAGACAAAAAAAAAAAAGACCCTGTCTCAAAAAACTGTAAGTGTTGGGCGTGGTGGCACACACCTATAATCCTAGCACTGGGAAAGCTGAGGCAGGAGGTTCACCATGAATTCCAGGCCAGCCTAGACTACACAATTGAGACCTTGTCTCAAAACAAAGAAAAAATATTTACTGTATATATAACAAAGATTTTAGCTGGGAATGGTGGCATGTGCATATTGTCCCAGCTACTCAGGAGGCTGGGGCAGGAAAAGTGCTTGAGTCCAGTTTTAGAGACCAGCCTGGGAAACGCTATTTAAAGGAAAAAAAAAACTCAAACGTTTCACTTTTCTTGGTGGTGGGCAGCTGATGTCTCAGGAGGTTGTCTTCCTGGTACAGTCTGAAAAATAAAAAGTGTTCCTGGTTTTCCTCCCTCCCTCCCAAACACAGTGCAGAGGCTGGGACCAAGAGCCCTGACATCCCTTCTAAGATAGTTAGCATTTCCTAGACAGGCTGCAAACAGCCGGGACCCTGTCACTGGCAGCACTGACCCATTTGATCTTCACAGTTCTACCACCACCCACTTTACAGATGAGGAAACTGAGGCCCAGAGATCCAGTCATTGGCTCCGGGTCAGCCAGTGGGGACTGGGTTGGGGCCTGAGCCAGAAACTCCAACAGCTTTCCTGTCCCCGTGTTGGAGCCCAGGAATGTTGGCCTCAGCATCATGATCACCAGGAAGCAACTCTGTAATGTGAGTCCCCACCGGCTGACCATGTCCTGTCCCCCAGCCCCGAGGAAGCTGGGCGGTACCTGGAGACCTACAAGGCCTATGAGCAGAAGCCAGCCGACCTCCTCATGGAGAAGCTGGAGCACAACTTCGTGTCCCGGGTGAGCCCACTGCCCTGCACCCGCAGCTCCTGGGTGCTTGAGCTTCACTTGTTATCCCAAGCAAGTCCTCCCTCACCCCTTGCACCCTAATGGCAGCGAGAAGGAATTTTTGTTTTGCTCTGGTTTTGGTTTTTTTGAGACGAGGTCTCACTATGTACTATGGGCTGGCCTCAAACTCACGGGATCCTCTTGCCTCAGCCTCCCAAGTTCTGGGATTACAGGTATTACAGGTATGGGCCACCACAGACAGCAAGAGGGTGTTTCTGAGTGCAAACCTGCTCCTGGCCTCCTGGATCCCATGGCTTGCCAGTGCCCTGAGGGGAAGCCCCCCTTCTCACCCTGCTCTCCAAGGCCTGAACTTCTCCCAGTATTCAACCCTCGGACCATTTGCCATTCTGTTCCCTCTACCCTGTTCCAGCTCTACTGCCCAGCGTGGGTGCCCCTCCCTCCAGGAAGTCCTTCTGAACCCCAGGCCAGGCTGTGTCCCTGCCCAGCTCCCCTATCCCAGTCATTACCATTTGGAACTGATTTCTGTCTCCGCTGGCCTGGGAGCCCCAGGAGGACAGGGCTGAACTGTCTGATCCCTGCGGTGTCCCAGACCACTCTGCACTCCGGGCACTTTCGGTGGTTGCTAATGAATAGTTGATTCTGGGCTCCAAGGGGAGATCCTGGCATACAGGTAGCTCCTTCCCCCACCTGCCTTCAAGCTGGGGCACATGGACTCCAGGTTTACAGTCACCCTGGGGAAGGTGACCTGAGGAAGGACAGCAGCGAAGGGGCCTGCCCAGTCATACAGCCAGGAATTGGCAGGGCTGGGGTTTTAATCTTGGCGGCTATCACCCAGAAATGTGAGCCGTGTGGCCCCCACAGCTGCAGGCCAGGGACACCACTGCCCTTATGCACTAGTGGTGCTCCTGGGACCCCATCTGTCCATGAATCTGTCCATGAATAGAGGCTGGAGGGCGCTCCCTGCCCTGGCATTGCGGGGCGCAGAGAGCAGCCTAGTCCTGGCTCAGGGCCACCTTCAGAGCCTCTGGTCTTACCCTGGGCGGAACCTGCCCCTGGCTCATCTCTGATTAACACCCTCAGCCATCTGGGGACGACTCTGACCTGACCTTTAATCAGTCCCCAAACAAAAGCACTGATTGAGCACCTACTGCATGCCAGGAAGCAAGTAGGGCCTCAGCCTTGAGCCTGCCCTGCCCTCCCCGCTGCGCTCAGGGTTGCTGGCCTTCTCCCAGCGCAACATCTCTTCCCCTTCCAGGTCACTGAATGTCTGACCACCGTGAAGTCAGTCAACAAAACGGACAGTCAGACCCTCCTGTCCACTTTTGGGGTAAGGACCAGCGGCTCCTCCCTGATAAGCCTCTCT
Organism: Chinchilla lanigera; assembly: GCF_000276665.1. Classification (NCBI taxonomy): domain Eukaryota; kingdom Metazoa; phylum Chordata; class Mammalia; order Rodentia; family Chinchillidae; genus Chinchilla; species Chinchilla lanigera. The sequence goes on along the minus strand of NW_004955555.1, from coordinate 2,394,093 downwards.
TCCCCGGCTCAGCAGCCCCCCAGCCTTTCACCTCCCTGCCGCCTGCTCCTCTGGGCCTAAGCCTCCTCCCAGGAGCATGGGGGGGGCACCAGCTGGGACAGGGTGGGGCTCCGTGCACCCCACTCCTGACCCCTCGCTCCCGCCCTCCTCAGTCTCTCGAACAGCTCATGGCAGCGTCACGGCAAGACCTGGCCCTGTGCCCTGGCCTGGGCCCCCAGAAGGTAAGCCCTCTGCGGAAGGGCACGAGGGGCTGGGGACGGGGGTGACCACCAAATCAGTCGCACCTCAGATCCCACCCACCTCTTACAGGTGGGGAGACAGGCCTGAGGGGGTGGTAGGAAGTCTGGGGTGGAATCCAGATCAGCTGCTTCTCTCCTCACCCCTGAAGCCCCACTCTAAGCTGGGGAAAAAAAAGCCAGAACCCCGTTCTAGATGTAGCCAAGGGAGGCCTGTTTAATGACTGGTTCTTCGTTTCTCCCCACCCAAGGCGCGGAGGCTGTTTGACGTCCTGCACGAGCCCTTTCTCAAGGTGCCCCGATGACCCCCACGCTGGTGTGACAATAAAGCATTGTCCAGGGCCAGGCTCTGGCCGAGTGCTGGTGCAGTCGCTGGCTGGGGATGGGGGGGAATGAGCATGGGGAGTGGGTGTCGGCTTCAGCGTCACCTTCTGATGCTCCAGGTGGTCACCTTCAGCCTTTTTTAGCTCCTCAGTGTCCCTGGGAGGCTACACAGGATCCAGCTGTGGCTGCTGCTTCCGCTTCTTCTTTTTTTCTGCGGGAGCCACCTCCCTAGTCTCCAGATTCAGCGGCAGTTCTGGTATGTCCTCTGGGGGGTCTATCTCTGGCATCCCCTCTGGGGGGGCTATCTCTGGCATCTCCTCTGCTGACTCTGGCACCCTGTTTTCCTCACCCCGCTTCCTTTTCTTCCTGGTGGATCCCAGGGCTGCCCCGGCATGGGGCTCTCCCTTACCCGGCTGCTCAGGCTCTCCCGCCTCCCTTGGTGGGTCGCTCAGCTCAGTCCTGGGCTCCCCCACTTTCTGCTCCCTGTCCTTCTTCTTCTTGGTGGATGCCAGCGCTGCCTGAGGTTCCAGGTCCCCTGGCGGCTCAGGCTCCACCACCTCTGCCCCTGGCTCCAGCATCACATTTTGCCGCTTTTCTTTTTTCTTCCTCTTTTTGGTGGACTCCAGGGTCGCCTCGTACTGAGGCTCAACTTCCTGTGGCAGTTCTGGCTCCATTATCTGCCCATGGGGCGCCAGAGATCTCACCCCTGGCTCCACTGCCTCAGTCCCTGGCTCCATGGTCACCTCTGGCCTCTTTTCTTTTTTCTTCTTCTTCTTCTTCTTCGCAGGGATGGCTTCCTCCTGCAGCTCCCCTGTCACCTGTGGTTGAGACTGCACTGTCACCCCCTCCAGCTGCATCCCTTCCACCTCCGTCTGCCTCTTTCTCTTCTTGGTGGGGGAGAGGGCCGCCTCTTTGGGAGACTCGGTTTTGGCTACAGAGTCCAGCTCTGCTGTCCTTTCTGTTGGCTGCACGGTTTCTGCCTCTTTGGGCTGCCTCTTGTGCTTCTTAGAGGTGGGTGGGACCAGTACTCCCAGAGGCTCTGACATCTCAGACCTGGGCTCTGTCCCCGCAGGCTCCATCAGCCCTGGTTCTTCCAGCTGGTGCTTTCTTTTCTTCTTCTTTTTCCCCACATCCATTTCCGTCTCTACCTCCGGGACTGCGTGCCCATTCACTGCCACTTGAGCAGTACAGCCTTCTGGCACCTGCCTTTTCTTCCTCTTCCCTGAGGAGGGTGACTTCAGTGCCAAGGGCGACCCAGGCCCTGTGACTGGTGGGCTGCCTCCGAAGGCACAGAAACGGGGCCTCAGGCCAGGGGGGATCTGTGGCGGGGGGCTTGTTGGAATGGGCTGCAGAGGGAGCCCTGACAGGGGTTCCTGGGGACCTTCAATGATCCTTAGGCTGCCCTGGGGGGCGGGGGCACAGGTGAGTCCACCTCCCGCCTGTGCGGAGGGAGCCAGCAGGGTGGCTTCCCCAGCCAGGGGGTCACTAGTGCCGAGGACCTGATACCGGTGCCGCTTGCCAGCCAACTTGCCCTTGACGATGTGGGAGCCAGAGAGGGGCACCAGCCGGCCATTGAGGCTGAGGGAGAAAGGGCGAGGCAGAGACTTGGTCAGGACCTTTCGGTAAGACGAAGGAAGCCTAGAAGCAGCATCTGTGGGTGCTGGGAAATGCCCCCTCTAAATTCCCCCCAAGCTCAGCCTCTGAAGCAGGGCAGGGCTGGGACCACTCACCAGTCTGGGGCAAAGTCTGCAGGGGCCTGGATCAGCCACAGCTCTGTATCCGGGCCTGTGAGTGTCTCCAGGGAGAGGCGGGAGGGCTCTGAGGCTGAGCGGATTGCAGTAAAGTTGCGGGGACAAGAGAACCGAACAGCACCTGCGGGAGGAGAGAACAGGGGTCTGCTGACACACTCATCCCTGAAGAGCGCCTGCCCGCGCCTCGGTCCCGACCTCGCGAGCAGCGCTGCAGTTTCCTCCTCGGGTCCCTCCTCTGCCCGTCTGTTCCCAGGGACGTCCCCTATCTTCAGCCCTGGGGTGCTCTTCCCTACCCCGCTGATCCCCCCAAGACACCAGCTGGGAAGTGAGATCTCTGCGCAGCCCAGTGTGGCCATGCCGCTTTTTTCACCAGGACTTTCCCGGGCACCCCTTTCTCTGCTCAGTCCCCGCTCCGCACCCCGTCCGCACGCCCGCTCACCGCCGGACTGGGTCCCCTCCATCCCGAGGCCGGAACAACGCGCAGTTCCAGCAGCCGGAGCGGTGCAAGCCTGCGGCCGACCACGTGGCTCCGAGTGGGCGGGGCATCTCCCGAGAGTGCCCAAGTGTCTGGGACCGCGGGGTCGTCGCTCGGCGCCTGTTCGCTTTACTGGAAAAAACTGGGAAGATTCCCACCCATGCAGAGTAGATAACGAAAGATAGGCTCTTTTTCCGGACATCTACACCAGAAAGAAGCGGATTCATTGTGTCTGTGGCGTCAGGGCCGCCCTAGGTCTCTGTAGGTCTCCCCCACAGTATCTTAGAAATGATTTGTTCCAACACCGCCTTAAAGGGGCAGTCACACCGGGAGGGCCTAACTCTTAAAGAGACAGGAAGATCGATTGGGCTGAAATTCTTTTAGGGGTAAGTAAGAATCCTGGTAGGCAGGGCTCTGTCTTCAGCGTTGGAATCCCTTCTGGAGGGGCCAAGATGTCTCGGAAGTTTAGGATTTGAGTGAGAAAGGTCGGAAAATGGAGGAAAGGGGGTAATCACGCCCGAGGGCTTTAAGTATCAGTCAGGGGCGGGGCCTCTGGATTCTGGGGGAGCGGGAAACACAGGGGGTGGAGCCTACGCGCATAGGGAGGAGCCTCGGACCCCGGAGCCAAACCCGCAAACGGCTGTGCAAGCTGAGGGACTTAGTTTGTGGATCGGAGGAGGCATGTAGATACCCTCGAGGGTCTACTGTTGTGCTTGGGAAATATTCCCATGGCTTTGAGGAACGGAGATGGGGCAGGAGTCCTGACCGCCGCCCCTTGCCTGTCCTGAGGGCGTGTAAACATCGGCACGTGGACGCGGATTTGGGGGATGCGCCCACGCTCCTTGCTACCAGGACTGCCCGCGTGGGGCGACGGGTGGAGCTGAGGGACCGCAGCTAGACAGGGTGACCCGACTGCATTCCTGGCCGGTGTGTCAGCGCCGCTTCCCGCCCCCTCTCTGCCGAGGTTTCGGATCCTACTCCAGAATTGGGATGCCCCGCCTTCTCCTGCGGCTTTCCAGAGCGGGTGGGGGGACTCAGGGGAAGGGGAAGTGTTCTCTCCGCCAGGGATCCCCAGACAGTTTCCCCGACCGTGGGCGGGAGACTGGAGCGCTGCCCCTGCGGGATCCGAGACTACAGTTCCCAGAGGACCCGAAGGGCGAGGCCCCGGGCTTCGGTCGCGCATCCTCCTGGGGTTTGTAGTCCAGCCGCTTCCAGCTCTTGATGGGGAATCCCGTACAGATCCAATCCTCCCACCCCGCCTTTTTTTTTAACCGACGGGGAGATTGAGGCTCAGAGCCTGAGAGGATACTGATTTAGTGCGGCGCTCCTCTCGCTCTAGGAGGGGGAATCTGAGTCCCATCTCCCTAGCCTCCTGTCTCCCACCCCTGTGGTGATGTCCAGCTCTTTACTCCAGAAAGGGGAAACGGAGCCAAGAGAGTTGGGGAAAGGTTCAGGAGTCCATCTTCTGCAACCACAATGAAGTGGGAGTCTCAGGTTTTCTGCACGTCACAGCCTTGGTTGCCCACGGCTTCGGGGCCTCGTTCTTCCTATCTGTGAAATGGACTCCGGGTGAATCCCTATGGAAAGGTCTCGGACCGCGTCCTGCCTTCTGGGACTACAAGTCCCAAGGTGCTCGAGGTGACCTCGCTCCCCCTCCCCCGCGGGCCCGCCTCCCTTCCAGCCCAAGTCACGTCGTCTAACCTGTTCCCGGCTCCCGCCCCGCCCCGTCCTCGGCTCCCCGAAGCTGGAACCGGAGCCGGAGGAAGCCCCCCGTGCCAGGATCTGCCTCGGACCCGTGAGTTCCGCTCCCCTGGGGTCCAGGGGCCCTGGAGGACTGGGAAGGGATTCAGACTCCGGTCCCGGGGCAGAATGTGGGGTGCGCAGACGTCTGGGTCCCCTGGAAAGAGAAAACTCAGTTTTCTGACTTACTGGGCAGGAGAAAAGGGGCGCAGATGCCTGAGTTCTTAGAATAGAAGACACAGACCCTTTGGTCTTGGGGAGACATTGGAGCTGGGGTCCCTGAGTTCCTCGAGTGGGGGGCCCTGGGAAGTCTGAGCCCTTAGGTAATACTGGGGTGTCGGATTCCTGACTCAGGCAGAAATAGGAGGCTGGAATGGTGGGGCTGTGGACTGGGTGGTCACCCCTGCCGCCTTCCAGCTGCCTTCTCGGCTGCGTCTCTGAGCTCAACCCGGGGTGGGCGGGGATAGTGGAACCTGGGTCTCTGGAAAGGAGCGGAACGAGTACCCTGGGTCCCTCCGCAGGCTATGTCTCGGCGCTTCCCCCACTTTCCGGCTTTGGGGTGGGGGCAGGGGGGTGAGAAAACCGGGGCAGCTCTCCAACCAACTCTGTGCCGCTGAGCGAACCCCAACATGTCATTAACCCGGGCGTCAGACCTGCCTAACCAGAGGGACATCCGCCCCAGGGCGCCCCCTGGCGGAGGCGGGAGGCCTCCAGTTGCCCCACGAGGGTGGTGTGAGCCATCAGGGGTTTGCAGAGGTCATTCTGGAGTCCAGGATAGCATTCCAGAACGGAGGGTTGAATTCCAGAACACAGGGTTTGTATTCCAGAGCAGGGGGCTGGATTCTGGAAGGCTTGCATAGCCAGGCATTTATGCATTGCACGGGGGAGGGGGTAAACTGAGGCTTGGAGGAGACACGGACAGTCGTGTTGGGGGTCAGGTTTGGCTTCTGCCTTGCTCTCTGGCAGCTCTCCTAGGGGCCAGGGCTCCATCTCCTCCCTTCTCCTTCTTGGGGCTCCTTGCCCTGACCCCGGGTGAGACTGTCACCCCCACACTTGGCTGTCTGACCTGAGTTACTGGGAGATAAGAAAAGTAGAGAGGCTAATTCTGGAGGTGTCCTTGAGGGAGGGTGGGGGTGGACAGGCCTCTCCCTCCGTCTCTCTCTTCTCTCCACCCCCATGTGTCATGGGGGGGGCACCTGACCAGAGAGGGACGTTGGCTAATGTCTAGGTTTGAAGGGCATTCAGTGACAGCGTGAAATGAAATTAAAAATAATAACCGTGGCTGCCAACACAGGGCATGTGTCATGCCTAGCTCAGGTCTGGCAGGTAGACAGGACGGGCACTGTGGCCCAGAGAAGTCTTTGGCAACTGCCCAGAGGTCACACTCAAGCGTTCCGCCTTTCACGAGATTAGCGGACCCCAGGGCAGGACTCTTATCTACTAGTGGGGAAACGGAGGCTGGCTAGCAGGACACCCCTAGCCTGGGGTTTTGCTTCTGTCTGGACTCTTCCAGAGCTTTCCTGCTCTAGTCCAAGTTACTAGGAATGATCACCTGCCAGAACTCAGGAATGGATGGGGAATTTAGGACCCCAAAATTCAAGGGCTCAGGGGATTGGGACCCCAGGCATCAAAATTCAGAGACTTTAGGATCTCAGAAACAGTTTTGGCTTGGTATGGTGGTGAAAGCCTGTAATCCCAGCACTTGGGAGGCTTGAGGCAAGAGGATCGCCTGAGTTTGAGGCCAGCCTGGACTACGTAGTGAGACCCTGTCTCAAAAGAAAGAGTTTCCGAGATGGGTGTAGAGGTGCATACCTGTGATCCATGTTTGGGAGGCTGAGGTAGGAGGATCACTTCAAGTTTGAGGCCAGCTTGCACTACAGAGTGAGTTCAAAGCTCCCCTGAACTGCATAGCAAGACAGCATTGTCTCAAAAAAAAAAAAAAAAAAAAAGTTGAAAGACCCTTTGGGGGGTTACATGTTACTTTGGGTCTTGAGGTCACTCTGTGGTGACCCTGTGTAGTTTTTTGTTTTGCTTTTCCTTGGGGGGATCCCGTACTGGGAATTGAACTCAGGACCTTTGGACTGAGCAACATCCCCAGCCCATTTTATTTGTATTTATTTATTGAGATAAGGTCTCCCTAAATAAATAAGTTACCCTGCATGGGGCCTGAATTTGAGATCCTCCTCCTCAGCATCTCAGAGTGGTGGCATTACAGGCGTGCCACACCCTGGCTAACCCTATGTTATCTTAATGATCCATCAAGGAAGGCCGATGATTAAGGATTCAGGATGTGTGAACCTCATTTCATGCAGTGCACTGTTGTAAACACCGTACATAAATTAGGTCAGCCAATCCTCACACCCCTTTAAGGTGAAGGTATTTATGTGCCCATTAAACACACGAGGAAACTGAGGTAGAGACGCTAACTAGCTTGAAGTAGAGGCAGAGTGAGAAGAAGTTCCCAGCCCATTCCACAGAAGGGAAAATCAAGCCCCAGAGAAAACGGGGGAGGTAGCTCTGCCAGCGACACTGTGTCCCGACCAAGCGAAGGATTCCATCCTGGTATTCCCAGTCTATGCTGGCGCCCTGACCAGGTTCCTACTAAGGACGCCTCCAGAAAGCCCACAGGATCTTTAACCCCAAAGAACCTGGCTGGCTGCTGAGGAGGCCGGGTTGAGAGAGCTGGTGGTGGAGAGGGGAGCCCAGGAGAGGATACTGAGGTGGGCGGGAATCCCCGGAAGGAATGTGGAGCCTGAGTTGGAGGGAAGCCCAGATGAGGAACTGGGGGCAGAGGGCAGGGGCCTGGGAACAGAGCCGCGGCCCGCGCCCCGCCCAGCCCGCTCCCCCGCCTCGAGAGGTGCACACCTGCCCGGGCCCGCCGCGCATTCCCGGGGCCTGAGCTCAGGCGCTGTGTTCGCCCTCCTGCTTGGTCGAGGTCAGGCGGTGACCCGGCGCCCCCTGGCGGCTCTGGCGCGCCCACCACCCGCACTAGCCTCGGGGTCTGCCCCACGCCCAGGGCAGGTATTTCCTTAGGATGTCAGGGTGGAGCCTGAGAATCTTAGACAATGGCGGATCATGCAATCCTCAGAAGAACCGCTTACTGCTGGAATTGCTGGCTCTGGAGGCCGCGTAGAATTGATTTGTGTTTTCGGTCCTGGGCACTGAACCAGGGCTTTTGCACAGAGCTACATCCCCAGCCCTTTTATTGATTGATTGATTGTCTTTTTGAGACAGGGTCTATGCAGTTCAGGCTGGCCTTGAGCTCACTTTCTAGCCCATGCTGGTCTCGAACTCGCAATTATTCTCCTGCCTCAGCCTCCCGAGTGCTGGGATTACAGGTGTGCACCAGCACGCCCGGCTTATTTTTTTATTTTGAGACAGGATCTTGCTAAATTGCCCAGGCTGGGCTCAGATTTTCGGTCCTCCCTCGGTCTTCCAAAGTGTTGGGATTGGGCCATGGATGTAGCTAAGCGGTGCAAGCGCCTGCCTGGCAAACTCAAGGTCCTGAGTTCGATTCCCAGTACCAGGGGAAAAAAAAATCAAAAAACCAAAGTGTTGGGATTACAGATGCCCATTACCACGCCTGTCTGACTTGACAGTTTTTTTATATTTTAACAGACACAAAGTGTTTCCTGTGTCACTGAGATTTTAAAAGCCCCGTTTTGAGTCCTATAGTCTCTGCTTTGTGAGGTTTCAGTTCTCGGAACCCTGAATTCTAATAGTCCTCCTTGGTGTACTGTTACTTCTCCCCATTTTACAGATCAGGAAACTGATCCATGCTGATCAGGACCAGCAAGTGGTCCTACCAGATTTGAACCCACAAAGCCTGATTGCTTATTTGTGCTTTTATCTCCTCTAGATTTCCAGGACAGTTCGTTCCTGGGATAGAAAGTGGGGCTATGAAATGAGGGAAGTCCAGAGTGTTCCAAAGACAGAATCTTGGGTTTAGAACTTTCCAACAATAGACTCTCAAGCTGAGGAGTTCAGGATCTGTGGAACTTTATTTTGTTTTATTTTATTTTTTGAGACCAAGTATCAGGCAGATCTTGAATTTAATATGTGGCCCAGGCTGGCCTTAAACTCGTGGTGAGCCTCCTGCCTCAGCCTCCTGAGTGCTGGGATTACAGGCAAGTGCTGGGATCTGCAGAACTTTAATTACAATCTCAGGGTCCTGACAGTTTCAGAGTGGAGCCCTCTTAGAGTTTGAAGGGGTCTCTCAGAGTAGCTAGTTTGCTTCCATTCACTGTGGGGAAACTGAGGCCTTAGGAGCAGAGAGGACTCGTTGGCCAAGCTCACACACTCCCAGTACACCCAGATGAGCCGCAGCCCTGACTGGTCCTGTTCCCGCGGCTTCCCAGACTGAGGCTGGTGTCGGCACGCCCCGGCACGCCCTGCTGCCCACGCCTGGACCGCCACAGCCTAGAGGTTGGGGCAGAGGGCGGTGACAGGCTGGCGGGCATGGCGGCTGCCATGGGGATGGAGACGGTGCTGGCTTGACTGGTTCCCGGTGGCTGTGCTCCCTCCCTCTGGGCGGGTCCCTCCTCCCACCAGCCCCTCTGCGGGCCATGCCTCCCCTGGGTGGGGACATAAGGGGGAGGGACACAGGGCTCATTGATCTCCAGGACCCCTTCAGGGTGCTGGCAGCTGTGTAGAAAAATGAGCTGGATCCCGGTGGGAAACGCGGAGCAAGGGACTTCTTGGAGGTGACTTTGCACAAATGTGTCTGATTAGCTTCTGGCTACTAGGCTGGTTTTGATCATGGACTGAAGGCTGAGGGCAACCCCCTTTTAGCAAACTTCTGCAAGACAGTGGCCCCGAAAGTAGTGCCGGTTGGTTCTATTACCTTATGCTCCTAGTCACCAGCAAGGGTTCTAGTACAACACAGGAGTGTTCAGCGGCAAGCAGCGTCTCCTGGGTCCCCGAGGGTGCTCAGTGCAGGAACTTCTAGTTCTTATTTCATTCTCTGCCCACTGGCACCGAGGAGAAACCTCTCTCTCCCTGCCTTCCCCCATTCCCAGCCTTTTACTTTTTTTGTACTGGGACTTGAACTCAGGACCTTGCCCTTGCCAGGCAGGTGCTGTGCTACTGAGCTGTATCCCTGGCCCTCCAGCCTTTTTGTTTGTTTTGTTTTTCAGACAGGATTTTGCTCAATCGCCCGGAGGCTGAGTTCAAACATGTGATTGTCCTGCCTCAGCCTCCCAGAGTACTGGGATTGCAGGCATGTGTCACCATGCCCAGCTAGGAGTTAAGACATTTCAGCAGGGCTGAGATAAAGAGATGGATGAGGAGCCATGTGAAGAAAGTGAAATAGCGTTGAAGGCCAACCTGGATACATTACGTAGAGAGACCCTGTCTCCAAAAATAAAATAAAATAGGCTGGGAAGTAGTTCAGTTGTCCAGTGCCCCTTGGTTTTGATCCCCAGTGCTGGGACAGAGGTAACAATAGAGATACAGAGATCGAGATAGAGCTAGAGAGCCAGGCGTGGTGGCGCAAGCCTGTAACCCGAGCACTCAGGAGGCTGAGGCAGGAGGATCATTGCGAGTTCCAGACCAGCAGGGGCTACAAAGTGAGTTCAAGGCCAGCCTGAACTGTATAGCGAAAGCCTGTCTCAAAAATACAAAAAAAAATAAATAAATAAAAATAAAAATAAAAATGAAAGAAAGAAAGAAAAAAAGATAGAGCTAGAGAGCTGAAGATAGAGATACAGAGAGGATTATCTGGAGTCTTCCAAGTGGATTTGGAGCCTGTGGATTTGGCTTTGCAGGAGCTGCCATTTCCCAGCTGGGGCAGTGGAAGGGCTTGCACAGTCGTGCTCCCTGGGCCCCGAGTTCCGGGGACAGGATCTGAGCCGCTCCCCCACCGCGCAGGCGCCCCGCTGCGGCTGGCACCATGGACAGCGAGGCTTTCCAGAGCGCGCGGGACCTCCTGGACCTGAATTTCCAGTGTGAGCGCTGGCGGGGCGGGGCCTGGAGGGCGGGGCCGGGCCGGCCCGAGGCTTGGTCCTGACCCTTGCTCTGTCCGCAGCGCTGGCCATGAAGCACATGGACCTGAAGCAGATGGAGCTAGACACCGCGGCCGCCAAGGTGGACGAACTGACCAAGCAGCTGGAGTCGCTGTGGTCAGACTCGCCGGCACCTCCTGGCTCGCAGGCTGGAGCCCCCACTAGGGTGAGCCTGGGCTCGGCCCGCAGCCCCCAAAGATAGTTTCTCTCCAGGCCCGAGGCATGGATTTCAAACAAAGCTGCTCTCTTTGGTTGTGGGGTCTTCAAGGACCCTTGACAGCGGGAACCGGGGCTGGGGATCTAGCTTAGTGGCATAAGTGCTTGCCCTGGCAGGCACAAGGTCCTGAGTTCGATTCCTGCTACCAAAAGAAAAAGAGGGAACCGTGGCAGTGGACATCTAACAGCACCCCAGGATGTTTCGAAAGAGGTCTTTTCCAAAGTCGCACGAAGGGGCCCTGTCTCAACCAACAAACTTTAGAACTTAAGTCGCACAAAGGGGACAGTGAAGGCCCCAAGTTAGAGCTCTCTCCCCAGCACACCTCAGCTGGGCTCACTGCCAAAATTTCTACCTAGGTCCAACTTCTTTTTTTCAGAGTTCATTGGCACATTTTAGGTATACACAATGATCCCATTCACCATAGGGAATGTGTACCTGTACATGACATAACTTCATTCTTGAAAAAAAGAAAAAACTTCATTCTTGAGGGCTGGGGATGTAGCTCAGTGGCAAAACGCCTACCTGGCAAGCGTAAAGTCGTGCATTTGATTCCTGGTACCGGAAGAAAAGACCAAAAAAAAAAAAAAGATATAACTTCATTCTTTTTCTCCCTATTCCCCTGCCCTCCCTTCAACCCCTCTTCCCTGCCTATTTACAAAAGCTTTGTTTCCATTTTTTCCTTCTTGTTTTTTTTTCTTTTCCCTTCCTTCCTTTTTCCCTCCCCACTTCCTTGTTCCCCTTCTCATTTGCACATTTTCTTCCTGTTTCACAATATCTATTAAAACTTTGGTCCTCATCCATACTTTCAGTTTCTCACACCAGAGAATCAATATGGTATTTACTCATGTGTGTCTCTGATTTATTTCACCAAGAAAATGGTCTCAAGGTGCATCCATTTACTTAGAAAAGTCTCAGGCTTATCCTTCTTTATGGCTGAGTAGTACTCCATTGTATTAAAAAACCACATCTTTATCTATTCATTGGCTGATGGGCATTCGAGCTGTTTCCAAGATTTGCTATTACAAACTGTGCCACTATAAACATGGGTGTGCCTATAGCGCCGTGCTATACTTTTAATTTTTTTCGGGAAGATACCAAGAAGGGAAATAGCTGCGTCGAATGGAACCTTCTCTCGCTGTGGTTTGAACCTAGGGTGTTCGCATTGAACTACACATCCCCAGTTTTTGTTTTGTTTTTTAAATTTTATTTTTACTTCGAGACAGGGTCTCCCTAAAGTGCCCAGCCTGGGCTCCGCTTTGGATCCTCCTGGTTTAGCCTCCCAGAATGCTGGGATTACAGGTGTGCGCCCCATGCCCGGCCTCTGGGTTCACTTTCAATGTCCCGTTTGCTTTCTCCCATCGACCCCTCTACTAATGTCTTCTTTGATCCGTCAACATCGTGGCCTCCCCACAGCAATCCCGGTACAGCTCCAGCCCGATCCCCGAGTCCTTCAGCAGCCGAGGCTCCCCGAGAAAGGCGGCCACCGACAGCGCAGACTCATTCGGACGCTCGGAGAGTGCCCCGGCCTTGCATTCGTACAGCCCACTGTCACCCAAGGGCCGGCCGGCGTCGCCGCGCACCCTACTCTACCTTCAGCCGGAGGCCTACAGCAGCTTGGACCGCTCGCCCTCGCCCCGGCCCCGCGCCTTTGATGGCGCAGGCAGCCCCCTGGGCCGTGCTCCCTCCCCGCGGCCAGGGTCGGGCCCACTCCGCCAGCAAGGTCCCCCTGCACCCTTCGATTTCCTGAGCCGCGCGGGCTCCCCACGTGGTAGCCCTCTGGCAGAGGGGCCCCAGGCCTTCTTCCCTGAGCGCGGACCCTCGCCGCGCCCCCCTGCCTCAGCCTACGATGCGCCCGGGGCTTTCGGGAGCCCTCTGCTGGGCGCGGGCGGCAGTGCCTTCGCCCCGCCTCTGCGTGCCCAAGGTGAACCGGAGGCCCCAGAATTTGGGGGACCGGAGGGGCTTGGATCCAGCCTCCCCCACACCCTCACTCAGCGTCTCCTTCTCCCCTCAGATGACCTGACGCTGCGCCGACGCCCCCTTAAAGCCTGGAATGAATCTGACTTGGACGTGGTGTACGAGAAGAAACCTTCGCAGACAGCGAGCTACGAACGTGAGTGATGGCGGCCTGGAATGGGGGACCGGAGCAGAGCTCCCCCCAACCCCCCGCCCCGCGTCCTGATGATTCCGTCCCACAGGCCTGGACCTCTTCACGCGGCCTGCCTCGCCAGGCCTGCAGCTGCTGCCCTGGAGAGAGAGCAGCCTGGATGGGCTGGGGGCCTCGGGCAAGGTGAGCAGCGAGGCTAGGGCTAGAACCCGGGTCCCCCTCCTGGCCACGTCCCCGGGTCCCTGTGTCCTTCCTGCTTCCTCTTGGACTTCCACTTTTGCTGGACACTCCTGTACTCCTCGTGTGTGTGTCTGTATCAGTCTGTCTGTCTCTGTTTCTCTCTCTCTCTTTGTCTTTTCTTAGACAGTCTCACTATGTAGTTCAGGCTGGCTTCGAACTTGCGGAGATCTTCCTGCCTCATCCTCCAGAGTGGTGGGCTTACAGGCGCATGTGCTACCATACTCAGCTCATCTCCCCCTCTGCTCTTTCCTTTGCCTTCTGAGCCCCTTCTTTTAACTTACCTTTGTTCTCCCAGGACAATCTCACCAGCGCCACCTTGCCGCGCAATTACAAGGTCTCGCCTCTGGCCAGCGACAGGCGCTCAGACGTGGGCAGCTACCGCCGCTCAGTGGGCGCCGCTGCGGGGCCGTCGGGCACCCTACCCCGCAGCTGGCAGCCGGTCAGCCGCATCCCCATGCCTCCCTCCAGCCCGCAGCCCCGCGGGGCCCCGCGTCAGCGCCCCATCCCCCTCAGCATGATATTCAAGCTGCAGAACGCCTTCTGGGAGCAGGGGGCCAGCAGGGCCATGCGACCTGGGTCCCCCGTCTTCTCCCGAGCACCCCCCCCTAAGCTGCCTCCCCAGCCCC
>NW_004955555.1:2346240-2380186 GCF_000276665.1 Chinchilla lanigera | reverse complement strand
CCCAACCCCAGGCCCAAACACCCGCCCCAGCTGCCCAACCACCCCAACAGACATGGGCTCCTGTGAGCGAAGGTGAGTCCTCCGCAGTGGAGGCCCCCGAGGTGGGGGGGTGGTGGCGGGGAAGTGGGCGGGGCCAATCTCCCTTGGCAGGCATTACGGCCAACGGGACGGCACCCCTGGGAGAGCTGGGCCCCGTGAGATTGGGGAATTTGCACCTGGAGCCAGGGGTTGCAAAATGGCTAAACTTGGACCCTGGGCCCAGCTTGTTCCTTGCTGTGTGACCTCAAGCAGGTTATTAAACTTATCTGGGCCACAAGTTCCTTGAGTGGGAAAGCTGAATAATAATAGAATCTATCTTATTGGGATATGGTATTAAAACCATATCAAGTCCTTCCCCTAGGACTCCCCGACTGCATAGTAAGCCCTCAGAAGCTGTTGTGTTAGTTATCATAGCTGCTTCTGTTTTTAGCCCAAGAGCATTGTTGCTGAGCAGGAGGCTTGAGCCTGTCTGCCCGATGACTTGTTGAGTGACTCAGGATAAATTCCCTCTCCTGCGCGAGCCTTTGTCTTCCCAGCCATGAAGATATTAATTATACCTCCTTTATAGAATTGTGATGGAAATTCTGAGATAGTGAATTTAGTGCTTTAGAAGCACTGCAGCACAGAATAAAATAGAAGATTTGACTCTTGGCAGGAATTTTTTGCCTAAGATCTTAGAAAAGAAAATTCTTCTGTTTTTGTTTTTTTTCCATACCGGGAATCAAACTCACAACCTTGCACTTGCCAGGCAGGTGCTGTGCTGCTGAGCTAAATCTCCAGCCCCCAGGAAAGAAAATTCTTAGGATCTTAGAAAGTCCAATCTATTGTGGTTGATGAGACTACAGATTTTGGCCAGGCTTAGTGGCACCTGCCTATAATCATAGCACTTTGGGAGGCTGAGGCAGGAGGATTGCAATTTGAAACCCAGCCTGGGCAACTTAGTGACTTAAGACCCTGTCTCAAAACACTAAATAAAAAAAAGGGCTGGAGGTGTAGCTCAGTGTAGAAGATTGGGGTTCAATCCCCATTACCTAAAAAAGAAAACCAAACAAAAAACCAAAACTAGAGATTCTGGAGTCAGTTTAATGTGTGGCTTTGGGCAGCTGACTTGCCCCCGGTGAGCCTGAGATTGCCTTCCTATAATACTGGAAGTGATCACCTCTCAATTTCACACAGGAGTGTGGAAAAACTCAGTAAGGCCAGTATATGCAGTGCCAGACATACCCTAAATACTAATACATGGGAGGTGACATAATTGTAGGTTGTTCACAGCCCAGAGAAGTCCTGAAGCTGCCCTGTGATCACACAGCAAATACAGTGCTGGCTGCAGGTCCTGGAAGTCCGTCGTAGTGCTCTAATGAGGCTGTCCTTCCTGCTAGGCCTCCTTAAATCCCCCGCGGAGCTGGAGCCCGAGCCGGAACTCGAGGTGCTGCTGACCCCGGTGCTGGAGGCTGGCGACACAGACGAAGGCACTGTCACTCGACCCCTCAGTCCCACGAGGCTGCAGCCAGCGCTGCCACCCGAGGCGCAGTCGGTGCCCGAGCTGGAGGAGGTGGCTCGGGTGCTGGCAGAGATCCCTCGGCCCCTCAAACGCAGGGGCTCCATGGAGCAGAGCCCTGCCGTGGCCCTGCCCCCCACCCACAAGAAGCAGTACCAGCAGATCATCAGCCGCCTCTTCCACCGGCACGGCGGGCCAGGGCCTGGGGGGCCCGAGCCGGAGCTGTGCCCCATCACTGAGGGATCCGAGGGCCGGGCAGGGCCCCCCGCTCCTGCCCCACCAGCCCCCATGCCAGCCCCAGGCCCACCCCAGAGCAGCCCGCCAGAGCAGCCCCAGAGCATGGTGAGTCCCACAGGAGGACGCCGGGCTGTGTCTGCTGGTGTCTGGGTCCTGCTGCTCTAACGAGCAGCCTATGATGTACAGTGGCTTAAATGAGACAGATCTATTTTGAGTAAGAGTCCAGGAGTAGCAGCTGGGGTGGAGTCAGGACCCAGTCTCGGTCTTCCTGAGGCCCCTGTGCATTAGGGGCTGGCCTGCCTTCCTGGTCTAGGATGGCTCTCTCCCAGCCTGCATGCTGGCCAGGAAGGGAGAGGAAATAATAGAAAAGGTCCTTTCCCCTTGGGGCAGAATCTGGAATCGCACCCATCACTCTGTCCCTCCCACTGGGCTGGAAGCCAGCTGCAAGGGATGCTGGGAAATGTAGTCTTTAATGTAGCCAGTGCTGTGCTCCGAAAAGAGAGCAAGACCTGTGGAGGGGCATCCAGGAGTCTTGGCGCATGAATTATTTTGCACCTTTCCTCCAATGACCTGTTGTTTGTGCCCTGTCCTAGGCACTCTGTCAAGAATTTTATTTTATTTTATTTTAGTTTGTTTTTTGGTTTTTCTCCGGTACTGGGAACCGAACTCAGGACCTTGAGCTTGCCAGGCAGGCGCTTTTTGCCGCTGAGCTAAATCCCCAGCCCCTTATTTTATTTTATTTTATTTTTTTGTATTGGGGATTGAACCCAGAGCCTTTGCACTGAGCTATACCCAAACCTTTTTTTCTTTTTTTATTTAAATACTGAGACAAGATCTCTCAAAGTTGCCACATTCCCAAGGCTGGGGTTGAATCTGCACTCCTCCTGCCTGAGCCTCCCAGGGTGCTAGGATTACAGGCATGCATCACCAGGCTTGGCTCTGTGCCACTTGTCAGCTATGCAAACTTGGCCAGGTAACCTACTCCTCTGGGGCTTAGTCTCCTCATCTGTAAGATGGGTGTAAGAAAGCAGTAGCCTCTTCCTGGGATTGCCGTGCAGACTGAGTGTGTTAGTGGGCACTGAGCATGCTGCCTGGCACGTAGCTGCTGACGACCCATTGGTGGTGGGAAGGTGCTGCTGCTGAGCTTGGCTGGGGACAGGGCAGTCAAATGGAACAGTTCTGAGCACTGTGAGCGGAAAGCAAGGTACAAGTCTCAGAGAAGAGGTGGTGAGGTAGGTACCCTAGGCCTACCTGAGGGAAAGTATGGCAACTTGAAATGGGAGTTGTCACATTGTAGAATCACAAAGTTCCGGCCACAGAAAGACTTGACAAATCACAGAATTCGAGGATTAAGCTCGAGCCAGGTCAGGTGTACACCTGTAATCCTAGCTACTAAGAGGCTGAGGCAGGAAGATTGCAAGTTCCAGGCCAGCCTGGGCAACTTGGCAAGGCCCTATCTCAAGTAAAATTTGTAAGGGCTGGGGATAGCCGAGCGTGGTGGTGCAGGTTTGTAATCCCAGCACTCAGGAGGCTGAGGCAGGAAGATTGTCACAAGTTCAAGACAAACTTGGCCTACAAAGAGAGCCCAAGGCCAGCCTGAACTGTGTAGCAGAGCCTGTCTCAAAAAGACAAAGGGGGGGCACTGGGGATAACATAGTTCAGTAATGGAACATTTCCCTGGCATCCAGGAGGCCCTGAGTTGGATCCTTAGCACTGCAAAACAATAATAACAAAAAACCCTGAATGGGGCCGGGGATATAGCTCTGGCACAAGCACCTGCCTGGCAAGCTCAAGGTTCTGAGTTCGATCCCCGCTACCAAGAAAAAGAAAACTCTGAATGGTCTGGATCATTGGTTTCCACCATCATTGTCTTAAAGCCTCAGATCACTTTGCCACCACCTGGATGGCCTCCCAGCTTCCTCTCAGGACTCAAAATTCGGGCCCTTGGCTGCTACAGGAGCCCCACTTCTCGGAGAGCCAGGCAGCACTGCCTCAGTGGCCTAGGACTCCCGACCTCCCTCCGTGGCAGAGAACCCCAGCCCTGCTGGGTCTCCATGGTGATTGGGAGGGGCTGCCTCGCGGCCCCTAGGCTTGTGTCCCCCTCTGGGTCCCGAGTCTAAGGATCTCCCCAAGTCAGTGTCCCTGCCCTGTCCCACAGGAGATGCGCTCCGTGCTGCGGAAGGCGGGCTCCCCACGCAAGGCCCGCCGCGCGCGCCTCAACCCGCTGGTGCTGCTGCTGGACGCGGCACTGACCGGGGAGCTGGAGGTGGTGCAGCAGGCGGTGAAGGAGGTGAGGCCGCAAGCCGGGTGGGGGCAGGGGCGGCGGGCGCAGGGGCGCAGGGCTGAGCCTCCCCTCACGTCCCCCAGATGAACGACCCAAGCCAGCCCAACGAGGAGGGCATCACAGCCCTGCACAACGCCATCTGCGGTGCCAACTACGCCATCGTCGACTTCCTCATCGCCGCCGGCGCCAACGTCAACTCCCCCGACAGCCACGGCTGGTGAGCCCGGGTGGAGGGGGGGCTGCGAGGACGTCGCAGGGGGCCGGGGTCGGCGATGGCCTGTGGGCTGGGCATGCCGCTCACATGTCCCTCCTGCGCCCAGGACGCCCCTGCACTGCGCGGCGTCGTGCAACGACACGGCCATCTGCATGGCCCTGGTGCAGCATGGCGCAGCCATTTTCGCCACGACGATCAGTGACGGCGCCACTGCCATCGAGAAGTGCGACCCGTACCGGGAGGGCTATGCCGACTGCGCCACCTACCTGGCAGGTGCGGGGCGGGGCAGGGCTGGCCGGAGGGCCGCAGGGGCTGTACCGACCTAGGGGAGGCTCCTGGAGAAGAGGGCGGCAGAATGGACCGCATGTGGGGGAAGTGGGGGGCTTGGAGGTCCCAGCTGTGCCACCTCCCTGGTACCGGTGGGGAGCATCCCCACTGTGCCAAGACATGATGCTGTGGCCTGTCCAGGTGCCTGGCTACAGCACCTGTGCCCATAGGAGGGGCCAAGTAGGGGGACTGCGAGGACCGCACGGCACTCAGCCGCATGCCTGGAGATGCAAGCTGTAGCCTTGGCTGATGTTAAGGACCGTGGAGTGTAGGGATTCAACAACGTCCCAGAGGGCATAGAGGCAGGACATGGGGGCGCACTCCTGTAACCCCATCACTCTGGGAACCTGAGGAGGAAAGTTTGAAAGTTGAAACCTAGCCTGGAAACTTAGTGACTTACTAAGACCCTGTTTTTTAAAAAGCTCTGGGCCGGGCATGGTGGCGAATGCCTGTAATCACAGCACTTGGGAGGCTGAGGCAGGAGGATTGTCGCGAGTTTGAGACCAGCCTGAGCTACAAAGTGAGCTCAAGGCCAGCCTGAACTGCATAGCGAGACCCTGCCTCAAAAAGACAAAAAAACCCAAAACAAAACAAAACAAAAACTCTGGGACTGTAGCTCAGTGTGAAAGTCCTGGGTTCAATACCCAGTACCACAACAATGAATAGACACAGGCCGGGTGTGGTGGTGCATGCTTGTAATACCAGCACTTGGGAGGCTGAGGCAAGAGGATCATTGCAAGTTCCAGGCCAGCCGCAGCTACAAAGTGAGCTCAAGCCCAGCCGGAGCTGTATAGTGAGACCCTGTCTCAAAAAGAAAGAGAAAAAAATAGACACATATAAACAGTGCAGGAGGGAAGCGGAGAAAGGAGGCCACTGTCTCGCCTCTGAGCAAGTGGCCTAGCTTGGTGCACCTCAATGTCCATGACTGCTACAGATGGCACTCCCAGCCCACGCCAGTGCTGGCTCCTGTCCCCAGAGGCAGGTACCCGTATAGATGGCACAAATCCCAGGACTGGCCCTGTCCCCAGCGAGCCCTGCACTCCCAGGTCGGGCTCTCACCCCTGACCGCGTGTTTCAGACGTGGAGCACAGCATGGGGCTGATGCACAGCGGGACGGTGTATGCGCTCTGGGACTACAGCGCTGAGTTCGGGGATGAGCTGTCCTTCCGCGAGGGCGACTCTGTCACGGTGCTGCGGAGGGACGGGCAGGAGGAGACCGACTGGTGGTGGGCCGCGCTGCACGGACAGGAGGGCTACGTGCCGCGGAACTACTTCGGGGTGAGCCTGCCGGGTTTGGGGCAGCGCCGCGGGAAAAGAGGGAGGCGAGGGACGCCCATTATAGTGGGTAAAGGGGACCGGAAGGGTCCACTGTTGGTCACAGGGGGGAAAAGAAAAGACCATGTGGTAACAGGCCAAGGGAGACCCCCTTGCAGGGCTGGTACTGCTGCGTTTGTTATTTGATTCGTGCTCAGTCCGATGTTTTTATTGGGCTGGGGGTGGGGCTCAGTGGCAGAGCACTTGCCCAGCTGGCATGGCCCTGGCTTCTCTCCCCAGCAGTGGAAGAAAAAAAAATTATCACCCTTGATATTAATAGGGAGATTAGAGAATGTATTTTAGCCAAGGAGAGTGCTGAAAAACCCCATCTTATCCATGGGGGCAGTTAAAGAATTGTCTATGGAAGGCAGGGTGGAGAATGTTTTGTTACACAGCATTGGGATGCGGGGAAGAATTCATTACCATAGTCACAGCAGAAAGCTGGGTGTACAGGTAGGTACACCCACCTGTAATCCCAGCACTCAGGAGGCTGAGGTAGAAGGATCTCAAGTTCAAGGCCAGCCTGAAGTACCCTCCCTCCCCTCAAAATCAGTAGAACCCAGGCTGATTCGACTAGGTTGGGGAATGTTTCCATTATATTCCTAAGAGAGAATATTGCTTTAATTTGGGGGTGGGAGGAGGCGGGACCCAACCAGGCAGCCGTGGTGGCAGGGAGACTCACAATACTCCGCTTTATCAGTAGAGGTGCTGATTGGAATACTCCTTATGGTGCTTGGGGATGACCAGGGACTTGGGGATACTGGAGTGGATGGGAGGATGGAGCAGGCTGCCTCCTGGAGGGCTGGGGGCAGGATGAGGTTAGCAGTATTTGATGTCTGTCTGAAGATCGCCTTCCCTCAGCTCTTCCCCAGGGTGAAGTCCCAGCGGAATAAAGTCTAGCAGGACAGAAGTCGTCTCCCAGGGAGACAGAAGCACCACCTACCTGCTCTCCAGACCTCAGACCTGCCTCTCCATTTATGCTGCACCTCTCACTCTGCAGGCCTGGGGCCCTCACCACCACTTCCTGCTCCCCTGGAATCCCAGGGAGGAGAATCCCAGCCTTAAGTTTAGTGACCTGCCTTAGCCGTGGGAAGTCCAGGGAGTGGGGCTGGAATCTTTTTTTTTTTTTCTTTGTGGTGCTGGGGATCGAACACAGGACTTTCACACTGAGCTACATCCCCAGCCAGCCCTTTGTTTATTTTTTAATTTTGAGACAGAGTCTCGCTAAGTCACTACATTGCCCAGGCTGGGCTTGAACTTGCAGCCCTCCTGCCTCAGCTTCCCAGAGTGCTGGGATTATAGGCAGTTGCCACCATGCCCAGCTGGGCTGGAAATCTTTAGGGACAGGACACTCCCTACCTTTGTCAAATCAGATCCATCCAAAGTGCCTTCCACTCCTATTGCCAACAGCCCTGAGCCCTGGCCAGCCAATGTGCCATCCCAGGTGAACTTGGGGTAGGTGACCCCATCTCTTTGTTGCCCTGACAGTCACCTCTGACCCCGTATCTCCCAGCAGTCTTGGGGTCGGGGTGGCACACACTGACCTCTACTACTGTCCCTCTTCCTTCTCTCCCCAATGAAGTGCCTTCACACAGCGCTGGTTTTATGTGTATAACAAAATGGGGAAATTTTCCTTTTAAATAAAGGTAGTTTATTGACTTCTTGTTTGATCTTGACTCAATAAATGCTCATAGTGGTGTAATGTGGTGTGGGGTGTGTGTGTGTGTGTACTGGTCCCGGGGATGAATGCAGGATCTCATACCCACTAAACCTAGTGTTCTGCACTGAGCTACATCCCCAGCACCTGGCAACCCAACTAACTGCTTTCCTGAAGCAACTGTTCTCTAAGAGATTCCCCTGGGCACGGTCTAATCCTTCTTCTTTTTCATGCTTTGAATTCTTCTTCTGTGTCTCTTACTTTGCAGTATGTATTAGTTAGCTTTCATCACTATAACAAAATACTGGAGACCAGCTAATTTTTAGAAATTATTTACACCCACACAAACATCATGCAGTCAGAGAATAACTTGGGGTTATAATACTGGTTTAGTGTTGTCCTTTTGGACACATCTACCACTGGCCAGCCTCCAAATTCCCAGACACAGAATTCTGGGAGGAGATTAGCTTGCTAAGTTTATTGTAAGATGTCTGAAGTCATTGTGTTCTTTAAAAAAGAAAAAACTATTTAGCTCACACTTTGAGAAACTGAACATCCAAGGAGTACAGCTGTTCCCAGCCACATGGTTGGAGTCCCTGTGGAAAGAAAGGGTCCTATCTTTTGAAATCACAGCAATCCTCCTGCCTCAGCCTCCTGAGGGCTGGGATTAAAGGTGTGCACCACTATTCCCTGCAGAAAACCTCCTCTCTTAATGCAGGAAGCCAGAAGGCAATTTAAGGATCAGCTGCAGGCCATTATAACAACCCTCTGGTGAGAACCACCTTGACTCCTCCCTAAACCACGCCCCTGGTCCTAAGGGCCTCCTACTAGGCCCCACCTCTTAAAGGTGCCCTTTGCTCCTATATTACCTCCCTGAGGCCAAGCTTCCAACACTAGGATCCCTGAGGGACAAACCAGATCTGAATGACAGCATAGTACACTTCTGGGGATATTTAATCCAATAGTTGTGTCTGCTGGTTCTTATGGTTCCTTTCCTTGCATGTGTTCAAATTAATTAAGGGTTGTGAGATCGCTGTCAACAGGGTCAGATGTAGGCAAGTCAGGTGGCCTTGCAGAGGGTGTGGCCCTGCATAGTGACTTTCCTGTGTGTCTGCCTCACTTTCATCTTCTAGTTCATAAACTCTCTCCCTCTTTCTGGTGCTGGGCTTTGAATCCTGGGCCTTGCACATGAGCCTCTGAATATTCCAAATATTTCTGACAGACAGGAATGGTGGCGCACACCTGTAATCCCAGCACTTGGGAGGCTGAGGCAGGAGGATCTTTGCGAGTTCAAGACCAGCCTGGGCTACAAAGGGAGCTCAAAGCCATCCTGAACTGTGTAGCAAGACCTTATCTCAAAAAGACCAAAAAACAAAAAAAAAATCTGACAACCACCTTTTTCTTTAACATCTTTCTGAAATGTAAACCTGATCACATCTTTACTCTTCTGAGAACACATCCTTGACTCTCAGTGCCCTCAAAATCAAAACATTGAGCTCAAGCATGGTGGCACAGGCCTGTAATCCCAGCACTCAAGAGGCAGAGATAGAAGGAACACCTCGAGTTCAAGGTGAGCCTGGGCCACATAGTGAGTTGAAAGCCAGCCTGAACTATATAGTGAGAACCTGTTTCAAAAAACCAAAAAAGAAAACCAAGTGTCTAAACGTTAAAAAAAAAAAAAAACAGCTTTATTAAACAAAAAATCTGCATACCACACCATTTAAAAACTTAGCATGAAAGATTCAATAGACCCTAGCACATAGAGTTGTAGAGACACAACTACAATCAACCTTAGGTCATTTTTGCCATCCCAAATCAAAACACCCTGCCTACCAGCCATCATCTCCCAAACCCTCCTCCCTAAATCTAGGTAACCACTGAGCTCCTCTTTATCTTCATAGATTTTCCTATTCTGGGAATTTTTTTTTTTCTTTCAAAATAGACCTTGCTCACAACAATAATAAAGACGTTAACATATCCAAAGAAGTACAGACTAGAGTGAAACCAGAGACCAAGAAGAGAAACAGAATATAATTACTTTTTTCTTCTCTTTTCTCTCTGTCCTCTTTCCTATTAAATTTTTCACATAAGGGAAGCCATATGATGTAGAGCTCACGTGCCTGATTTACTTCACTTAACATTATTACCTCAAAGTGCATCTAAGTCTAAATCTAAACTTCTTATATTTATTTATTTGGGGGGGGCTTTTTTTTCCAAATTTTTTTTTATTTATTTATTTTTTTTGGTACTGGGAATCAAACTTAGGACCTTGCACTTGCCAGGCAGGTGCTTGTGCGGCTGAGCTATATCCCTAGACCTATTTTTTGGCTTTTTGAGACAGGGTCTCGCTATGCAGTTCAGGCTGGCCTTGAGCTCACTTTGTACCAGTCTGGGCTGGTCTTGAATTTGCAAAGATCTTCCTGCCTCAGCCTCCTGAAGGCTAGGATTACAGGTGTGCATGACCACATCCGGCCTTGTTTGTTTGTTTTTGACACAGGGTCTCGCTATGTAGTTCAGACTAGCTTTGAACTCACTGTGTAGCCCAGGCTGGCCTTGAACTCTTAATGATCCTCCAGCCTCAGCCTCATTACAGGTATGTGCCAGTACACCCAGTAGGCGCTCACTAAATGAGAGGAGATATTTATAAATTCTCCTAAATCTAGGAGACAACACTTTTTTATAAATGCATGTTTTAATGAAGCAAATCCGTCGTTAACTCGAGTGCTCCAAAGGGGTTCCCAATTTCCCTGTCATTCTCCCTTGGAGTCTATTCACTACTCAACGTAGGCAGACTGAGGAATATTTAATGCTGATGAATTGGATCGATTATCTCGGCTCTCTTCCTTGCATGTTTGTTTCTTACTCCTCGGTGATCCTCAGCACGGCCTCCAGCACCGCCTTTCCCTGGAAACCGCCCTTGCGTCTCTGTGCGCAAGCGCAATACTCCGAGTGGCTCCGCCCCGACGGAGTGACGGGCAGGATTGGCCAATGGCATCGTGCGGAAGGTGGAGCAGCTCCTCGGGAACGCCCATATCCCTGCCCCCCACTGAATATTCATAAAGGGCTAGCAGTGGGAGCTGCACGCCGCGGCCGCCGCCATGAAGTGAGGAGGGGGCCGTGGGAGACTGGGAGGGCGGCGGGGCTCTGGAAGGTGGGGGAACGGGTGGGCGAGCCTGGGGCCTCGGCGCAGCGAGGGGAGGCTGAAGGGGTGGGGCAAGAATGCTGGCCGGAGCAGAGAGGCGGCAACTGGACGGAAGCGGGGAGACGCCGCCGGGGAGACCCGAAGTGGCTCCTGGGGAGCTTGGGGACGTCGGGCTCGGCGGCGGAGGGCTTGGAGGCCGTGGAGGGGCGGAGGGGACCGGACTGACTCGCAGCCCCACGCCAGGCTCAACGTGGACGGGCTGCTGGTCTACTTCCCGTACGACTACATCTACCCGGAGCAGTTCTCCTACATGCTGGAGCTCAAGCGCACGCTGGACGCCAAGGTGGGGGCCGGGGCCGCGCTGCCCGCCGAACAGGTGGCACAGCCTGGCGGGGGTCTGAAGCGGAGACTGCGGCACGGCTGGGTTTTAAAAGTCTGAGGCCCTGGAGCTGGGTATGGGGGTGCATACCTCTAATAGCAGTTTCGGAGGCTGAGGCAGGAGGATCGCCAAGTTCAAGATCAGCCTGGGCGTTTTAGCGCCTTAGTGAGTCTGTGTTGCACAATTTAAAACAAAACAAAACAACAACAACAACAAAAACCAAAACAACCCTTTCGCTGTAGCTCTGGGTTCAATCCCCCACAGTGAGGAAAAAAAAAAAAAATAACAATAAAAAGAGGGTAAAGGGGGCCACCGATCCTGCCTCCGGAATCCAGGACTCCAAAATCTCCTGTTATCCAAAATAATGGCCAATAATAGCAGCAGCAAACCTTTATCCAAGATCCAGTCTCCCAGTGCCTAGGAATGTGTAGGCTTTATAGAGTCTCCTATAGGGCGTGGTATCCTGGAGCCACAGATTCCTAGCTGTGCACCCTTAGGCAAATCACTTAACCTTTAATGCGTAGAGTTTGTACAGTAGGGGCTCTGCCCTAGCGTGGGAGCAGACCCTGGGTTCCATCCCCAGCACCATTTTTAAAAATGGAAGAAAGAAAGAAAAGCTGGGGGATAGTGACAAGCACCTACTCTATAACTTGTGAGGGTCATGCAGCTTCATACAGGAAAATCAGCAGTTCTCAGCTGGGGGTGATTTTGATGGCCAAGGATGTGTACCAGGGGCCAGAGATATGGTTGTCACACCAGTGCAGGGGCAGGGCGCCTGGAAGCTGCTAAGTAGGTACAGGCTGTAGACTCTACTAACAACCTGCTGTGTACAGTCCCCCTCCAAAACCACATTTTCTGTCCTCAATTGTCAAGAGAGCTGAGGCTGAAAGACCCTGACATAAACGGCACTAAACACAGTTCTGTGGAAGTTCTTTTTTTAGTACTGGGGATTGGACCCTGGGCCTCACACTGAGCTACATCCCCAGCCCTTTTTTTAAATTTGGGACAGAGTCTCACTAAGCTGCTAAATTGCCCAGGGAGGGCTGGGGTGCTGGGGTTACAGATCTGTGCCACTGCACCCAGCACTGTGGAAGTTTTTGCTAAGTTAAAGGAGAAGGATTCACTGTCAGGTACTGTGTCATACATTGTACACATGATTTCTCATTCATCCTCACAGTTAGGATATGAGGAAGGACTTCTTATTAGGGCCATTTTAGAGATGAGGATAGTGTGGACCAGCAAGGTAAATATACGTGCTTAAGACCTTGAACAAGAAGGTGGCAGAAATGGGATTCAAACCCCTTGCCACTCAAATGGAGACTTTTTTTTTTATTAATCTTTTTGAGACAGGGTCTCGCTATGCAGTTCAGGCTGGCCCTGAGCTCACTTTGTAGCCCAGACTGGTCTTGAACTTGCAACGATCCTCCTGCCTCAGCCTCCTGAGTGCTGCGGGTGCAGACTTTTAACTGTCCCATTGTCCTGCTGTTCCTGGGTGATGGCAAGTGGGAGAGGGTCCCTAGAGTTTGTGACCCTGAGGTTCTGAGAGCCTATGTCTTGTCCCTCCTGCCCCAACACACAGGGTCATGGAGTCCTGGAGATGCCTTCAGGTACTGGGAAGACAGTGTCTCTGCTGGCCCTGATCATGGCCTACCAGCGGGTGAGTGACCCCCATGTCCATGGAGGGGAAAGTGGCAAGGGGCTAGATGGGGACTGAGCCACTTGTTGCTGGCAGGCATATCCACTGGAGGTGACCAAACTCATCTACTGCTCGAGGACTGTGCCCGAGATTGAGAAGGTGGGCCAGGATCCCATGCTTCATCCCCTGTCCCACCCGCTTCCCGTGTTGGTCCCTGGCGGCTGCCCTTACCAGCCTCGGGGTCGGGACCTTGGAGAAGAGGTAGGGTCTGGCTGGCAGGGCTTTGCTTCCACTGAGGCCAAGTCCCTCCCACCACCACTTGAGCAGGTGATTGAAGAGCTTCGCAAGTTGCTCAACTTCTACGAGAAGCAGGAGGGGGAGAAGCTGCCATTTTTGGGGCTGGCTCTGAGCTCCCGCAAGAACCTGTGTATTCATCCTGAGGTGAGTGCCCTTTCCCACCCCTGGGCCTAGGCTCGGGGTTGAGGAAGCTTCCACCCAACTGCAAGCCCCCAATTCCTAGACCTCTCGGATTGGTGATGGAAGGGGTGGGTCATGCGTGAATTACCTTTCTGCTGTCATTTCTGACTCATCCTTCATGGCCTGGTGAGTGACCTCCTGCAGGAGCCCTTCCTCCTCTCCCCATGCCTGGCTGAGGCCCCAGGCCTGCTTTCCTGACTCTGAAACTTATCAGCTGTGCACTTTTGAACAGCTGATTTCTGCCATCTGGGCCTCAGTTTTCCCTTCTGTAAAACAGGGACAATTAGGTCCCTGCTTCAGAAAGTTGATGAGATTGATTGAGATGAGGCAGTTGAACACCTTAGCATGAATGAAAAGCTAAATATGTTAGAAATTATCATAAAGACAGGCATAGTGCACATGTCTTTAATCCCAGCGCTTGGGAGGCTAAGGCAGGAGATTATAAACTCAAGAGCAGCCTGAATTACATAATGAGACCCTGTCTTAAAAAAACAAAATTATGATATTTGTGTACATAATAACATATGATATAGAATATTGTAGTTGCTAACTTACACTACAAAACCAGTGTGTTTACTGTGTGCTGGGTGCTGTTATCTTTTTTGTTTTCTTGAGACAGGGTCTCACTATGTGGCCCAGGCTGGCATCAAAGTCATGGTAATCTTCCTGCCTCAGCCTCTCAAGTGCTGGGATTACAGGTATGCACCACCACGCCCGGCCAAGTGCTGTTCTAAGTGGCTGACATCTCCTCACATACTTATTACATCACATTATTTGTAAGAACACGGAGAAATAATGGAGGTGATGATGATGAAAGATGTCAGGGGCTGATGAACTGGAGAAGGGACAGCGGAGGGTCTATAACCCCTGAGCTGCCCTTTGTTGTTGGAAAAGGTTTTGCTCTCTGGAAGGACAGCTCCAGGCTGTGACGGTCACTGACATGGCGCCTTGGGGGAGGGTCCAGAGCCTGTCAAGGGTGGTGGTTCTCAGACTGTGGGGTGGACCCGCTCTCTCTTAGACCTTGCCCGGCAAGGCTTCGTGTATTTTGGCAGGTCAGGAGGAAGTGTTCTCAACCTCCATTTGCATGTTTCTTCAAGTATTAATTTTATTTTTTATTTATTTATTTATTTTTCGTCTTTTTTGAGACAGGGTCTCACTATACAGTTCAGGCTGGCCTTGAGCTCACTTTGTAACCTAGGCTGGTCTCGAACTCACAACAACCCTCCTGCCTCAGCCTCGCGAGTGCTGGGATTACAGGCATGCGCCACCATGCCCAGCTATTCAAGTATTAATTTTAAAATTTATTTTTGTGGTGCTGGGTGTGGAGCCCAGGCCTCTTGTGTGCCCCACAAGTGCTATACTCTGAAGCTGCACCCCAGCCCACAGCTTCATATTTTATTTTATTTTTTTTTGGTTTTTCTCCGGTACCAGGAACTGAACTCACGACCTTGCGCTTGCCAGGCAGGCGCTTTTGCCGCTGAGCTAAATCCCCAGCCCCTAGCTTCATGTTTTAAAAGTAGAGGTTGAGCATCCAAAAAAAATCCTGAATCTAAAATGCTCCAAGAGGGGCTGGGGATTTAGCTCAGCGGCACAGCGCCTGCGTGGCAAGCACAAGGTCGTGAGTTAGATTCCCAGTACTGGAAAAAACTCAAAAAACCAAAAAATAAAATAAAATAAAATAAAATAAAATAAAATGCTCCAAGATCCGAAACTTTATTTTGTTTTTTTGAGACAGTCTTGCTGTATAGTCCAGGCTGGCCTTGAACTCACTGTGTAGCCCAGGCTGGCTTCAAACTCACAGTGATCCTCCTGCCTCAGCTTCCAAATTCTAGGATTATAGGTGTGTGCCACACGCCTGGCTTGGCCTGATACTTTCAAGGCTAACATGACACCACAAGTAGAAAACACTCCTGACCTCATGTGACAAAGTCAAAATTCAGGCGCACTGACAATACCCTATCAAAGTCAGGCTATGTGTACAAGGTGAATGTGAAACATAAGTGAATTCTGTCTAGACTTGAGTCCCAGCCCCAGGATATCTTATTGTGTGTATGCAAATACTTCAGAATCTGAAACTATCTGAAATCTAAAACACTTCCGGCCCCACCCAAGCTTTTTGGGCCCGGGACACTGAGCATGCCAGGTTTGGAGTCTGACTGTTCCCGCTCAGGCCTTGGTACAGTCCCAGGCATCTTAACTGGTAATGAAACTGGGTGAGGTTCTGTTGTCCAAAACCCCAGGCGGCTTCACGTCCCAGCCAGCTGCGAGGCATGGAGGCCCTGGCTTGGAGGAGCAGTCGGGATTGATGTCTGCGTGCCCCCAGGTGACACCGCTGCGCTTTGGGAAGGACGTGGACGGGAAATGCCACAGCCTCACAGCCTCCTACGTGCGCGCCCAGTACCAGCAGGATGCCAGCATGCCCCACTGCCGCTTCTACGAGGTGTCTGAGGGGGTGGGCTGGGCTGGCTCCAAGCGCGTGGGGCAGCCAGGCTCCCTGACCCCTGCCACCCTCTCTCCTTGCCCAGGAGTTTGACGCCCATGGGCGCCAGGTGCCCCTCCCCGCTGGCATCTATAACCTGGATGACCTGAAGGCCCTGGGGCAGCGTCAGGGTTGGTGTCCATACTTCTTGGCCCGCTACTCGGTAAGGGCTCTGCCTCTTTGTCCCTTGCCTGCGTAGGCCTGTCTGTGCGTCTTTCCTTGTGTTCCTTCTGTGGTGGTGCAGGGTGGCAGGGCCCTGGTGGGCACTGGCAGACGGACCAAGGCAACCTGCCTCCCGCCCCCAGATCCTGCACGCCAACGTGGTGGTGTACAGCTACCACTACCTCCTGGACCCCAAGATCGCCGACCTAGTGTCCAAGGAGCTGGCCCGCAAGGCCGTCGTGGTCTTTGACGAGGCCCACAACATTGGTGAGGAGGGAGCCACGTGTGCAGCCCTGGACCCTGCCCCACCACCCACGTCCTGAGCCCGGCCTCCCCCTTCCCTAGACAACGTCTGCATCGACTCCATGACCGTCAACCTCACGCGCCGCACCCTCGACCGGTGCCAGGCCAACCTGGACACCCTGCAGAAGACGGTGCTCAGGTACTGGGGAGGCACCTGAGACTCTCTGCCCGCTCCCTGCCTGGCCCTCGGGGACGCCAGCCTGTCCCAGCCCTGCCGGTGTCCCCACAGGATCAAGGAGACAGATGAGCAGCGGCTGCGGGATGAGTACCGGCGACTGGTGGAGGGGCTGCGGGAGGCCAGCGCGGCCCGGGAGACGGATGCCCACCTGGCCAACCCCGTGCTGCCCGACGAGGTGCTGCAGGGTGAGCACTGCCCCCGGCCCAGCACTGCCTGCTCCCCGCGCACCCCACCCCTGCCCACCTGCCCGCTGACGCGTCTTCCCGCAGAGGCGGTCCCTGGCTCCATCCGCACGGCCGAGCACTTCCTGGGCTTCCTGCGGCGGCTGCTGGAGTTCGTCAAGTGGCGGCTGCGCGTGCAGCACGTGGTGCAGGAGAGCCCGCCCGCCTTCCTCAGCAGCCTGGCGCAGCGCGTGTGCATCCAGCGCAAGCCCCTCAGGTGCGGTGGCCGTGTTGGGAGAGGACCTGGCCGGTGCTGCTGGGCAGGCCCGTGGGTGAGGCTGGAGCTGGCACTGCGTTCCTGCGGTGGGCTGGGCCTGGCAGGCCGCAAAGCCCGATCAGAGCATGTGCCAGAAGAGAGCTTAACAGAGGCACCATTCCTGTGGGGACAGGGCGTAGGGGACGTGAGGAACCAGTCGGAGGAGCCAGTGGGGCAGAGGCCCTGGACTTGAGAGACGGTGAGCCCCTGCCCAGATCAGGAGAAGCAGCACCAATGGCCTTTCTCTGGTGCTGGGGATGGGAGCCAGGGGCTCATGTGTGCCCGGCCAGCCCTGCACCACCAGCCCCAGCCCACACTGGGAGGGGTGAGCATCTGCCGCACAGGCGGAGAGGCTCCTGATGGAAGCCCGAGCAGAGCCCTCGGGCCTGGCAGGACCCGCACTGGAAGGCAGCGTACAGACCCCAGCGCAGGTCTCCTGCCAGCGCCGCTCCCCGTCCAGCACTGCCCTCCCCACCAGGCCCGGGGTGGCAGCCCGCAGGGTGCAAGCTGGGCACGGGCAGGGGTAGGAGGAGGGCAGTTTCTGTACCTGCACTTTGCTGCTTCGGGGTTTTTGTCTCCCCTCCCTCCTTTCCCTCCTTTGTAAATGGGTGGGGAGTCATCGTCCTCACCCCGCAGCTTCCGGGGTGGCTATGAGAAGGCAGCAAGGCAGGTAACTGCCACCCTGTCACCTGCACCTCGGGCGGCCCCAGTGTGGTGACCTGGGCTGCCGCTGAGGGCACAGGCTGAGCAGGAGCATCTGCCATCCCAGACAGAGCTGGCCTCTGGGCCCTGGGTAGAACGACCTGGCTCTGCCCATCCCCAAACCCAGTAGGAGACACGTGAGGGCAGAGAGGCCCTCAGTCACTGATGACCTTCCCCAAGCACCGGCAGTGTTCGAGGGACACAGCAGTGACCCGGACAGCCAGGGCTGTCTGTGTGCGGCTCACAGCCCAGTGGGGGAGACCGAGGGCACCTGAGCTAGCCTGGAGACAGAGGACGGGCCCTGTGTGGTGGTGTCCCTCTCTGAGCATGGAGCGTGGAAGCTCTGGGTGTGAGTGTGGCCCTGAAGCCATGCAGATTAGTGCGACCTTGGGGTTCTGGGGGTGGTTGTGGGTCTTACTTTGGTGAGAAACTGCACTTGTGACAAGTGACGATGTGACAGGGGTGTAGAATTGCTGCTCTGTACACACCACCATGTACTGGGGCTCTGGTATGCAGTTGTACAATGTGGGGACACAGAAGTTTCTGGAACAGACGCGTCTCTGGTCTCATAGAGCCCTGTTATGGAGTGGGGGGATGTGGCCATGTCTGCTGAGGGTGAGGGTCCCAATCCCACTCCCCCCACACCCTGACTGTGCCTCGCCTCCCTTCCCCTCCCCAGATTCTGTGCCGAGCGCCTCCGCTCCCTCCTGCACACCTTGGAGATCGCTGATCTCGCTGACTTCTCGCCACTCACGCTCCTTGCTAACTTCGCCACCCTCGTCAGCACCTACGCCAAGGGTAAGCGTGCACCTCCTGCCCCTGCTGGCAGCAGCACCTGGGGGCCCAGCCACATCCAGAGCATTGACAGCAGGGGCTTGGGCACACAGGGCTCTGTAGGACTAGGCTTGGGCTTTGGCCCTATTTTTTGTTCTAGAAGGAGTGACCCTCGTGCTCAGATTCATATTTCCAGAGGCTCTTTCTGGCTGCAGAGTGTAGTGTGGGGTGGGCCTGGTGTGAGACGGCAGAGAAGTGCCATGGGCTCCGGTCACACTGCACCTGAGGGCACTAGGGAGCCAAGGCAGGTTCCCAGCAAGGGAGGTTCCAGGTCAGGTTTTGCATGTTAGAAGGATTCTTCAGGCAGGGACTGGAGGCAGCAGTCAGGGTGGAGACAGGGACCTGAGCAAGGTAGGGGACCATGGCATGGGGGAAGAGAGGTTTGGAGAAGTGCGGCAGAAGAGACTGGGGCTGAGGAATAGAGGACAATGCTCGGATTTCTGGCCTGCACAAGGGGAGGCTCCAGTCAGGGCTCCATTCCCTCCTCAGCGTTAAGCTGACCGAGCTGGGTCTGATCCCTGCGGATTACAGATCTACCCAGGAAACCAGGTCAGGTCTGGCCGCCTGCAGCTGGGCTTTACCTTGGCAGGAAGATGGAGGCTCTGTCACACGGGTGTGCTCAGGCACACACACACTCACACTCACACGGGCCATCACGTCAAGCCCTTCTGCTGCCATCCTCTGCCTGCCCCTCTCCCCTCAGCCCTCGTTGGCTCATGTTTTACTCATTTCTCACTTTCGTCATCGCCAGCCATGTCCGCCTCCTCCTCCCTTCTCAGCACAGCAGATACCTCCTCCCTGACCCACAAGGCCCCTCTGCCCAGCCCCTCCCATGGGAACCATTGGTCGTGGGGACAGACGTTCTCCCGACCCTGCCAGTGCATCAGCACTGTCTTCAGTCCAGGCCCTGGACAGAGAACTTGACGTTATTACTAAGTGCAACTGAATATTCAGCAGGCCTGCCAGGCCCAGCGCTGCAGAAATATCCCCAAAACCAAAATCCTCACCTGCAGCCTCTTGGAATTTAAGTTCTAGACAAGAAAACCAGTAACAAAGACTGCAACAAATAAATGAGGACTTGGAGCAAACAGGTTGCCCTGGGACGCTCCCCAGGGGTGCTCAGGGCTGGCAGGGAGCAGGGCGGAGGTGAGGGTGCTCTGCTGGGCCCCAGGGCCGGTTGTGGAACCCCAGAGAGGAAAGGGGGGAACCTGCGGGGGACTCCATGGGGTTTCTGTGGCTGCTACACAGGGGCAGGGGAAGCTGTGGGCTTCAAGTGGGTTTGCAAGCACAGCCACGAGGCTCCTGGGGGCTGGAGGGATGGGCTCCTTGGGCCCTCTGGATGCCCTCGATGCTGGCGGAGCTGGGGAGCTGAGAGCGCCCTGGGCTCTGCCCACACACCTGTGCACAGAGGTGGGCGCTGCAGGGCAGGCCGGGGTGTGTTCCGGACGCAGTGCTGGGTTTGAGGCTGGGACGGCGGGGCTCGGTCCCAGGTATTCACTGGGACAGGGTCTGGGTGTGGCTGTGACCAGTGAGGTCCTCACCTGCCCTTGCCTGCCCTGTAGGGTTCACCATCATCATCGAGCCCTTTGACGACAGGACCCCGACCATTGCCAACCCCGTCCTGCACTTCAGGTGGGACCCTGGCCCGAGAGGGCAGGAGTGGCCCGGGGGGCATCCTGGCCACCTGGCTTGGTCCTCAGTGCTGTGTCTGTCCCTGCAGCTGCATGGACGCCTCCCTGGCCATCAAACCAGTGTTTGAGCGCTTCCAGTCCGTCATCATCACCTCTGGGGTAAGGCCCCTTCCTCTGTCTGCTGCAGTCCCCAGCCCTTTACTGTGGGGGTGCTGTTCCCTGCCCAGTGCTGCTGAGAGCCCTCCTCTGTCTCCATTATAGACACTGTCCCCGCTGGACATCTACCCCAAGATCCTGGACTTCCACCCTGTCACCATGGCAACCTTCACCATGACGCTGGCCCGGGTCTGCCTCTGCCCCATGGTGAGTGGGAGGATGGGTGAGGGGCCGCCTTCGGCTTTTTGCCCTGTGCACGTGGGAGAGCTTTCCCCATGAGAGCGTGGGGTGACTCCCCGGCCTCAGGCAGCTGTCTGTGAGGTGAGAATGTCACCTGGTCTCTGGGGCCTGGGAGAGGATTTAGAGATAAAAGTTGTAAAACACTCACATTGTCCGGGCCTGGCAAAAAAAGAGGCGCCCGCTGAGCAGTGTGTACCATCCCACCCAGGTCTGGGCAGCCCCTGCTGGTTACAGCCTCTTCTGTTTCAAAGGGGTATTTTTGGTTTTGTTTTTCGCTTTTTCTTTCTTTTTTTTTCTTTTTTTTTTTTTTTTCCCTTTGGTCTTTTTGAGACAGAGTCTCTCTATGCAGTTCAGGCTGGCTTTGAGCTCACTTTGTAGCCCAGGCTGCTCTGAAGTCACAGCAATCCTCCTGCCTCAGCCTTCCCAGTGCTGGGATTACAGGCATGTGCCACCATGCCCGGCTGTTGTTTCTTTAAGATAAGATCTCGCTGTGTAATTCAGCCCCGCCATCAACTCACTGGGTAGCCCTGGCTGGCCTGGAACAAAGATTCTCCTGCGTCAGCCTCCAGAGTGCTGGCATTAGTGATGAGATTGCAAGCTTGTGTTACCAGGCCTGGCTGTGTTTCAAAGGGTTTTGAAGAGGGCTAGGAGAGTTCTAGCACTTTGGAAGGGTCACACAGAGGGGTGAGTCAGGCCGCTACACACTTGCGGCAGGTTTTACCACTGACTTTGTGCCAGTGTTTTTTCTTTTTGCGGGTGCTGGGACTCGAACTCAGAACATTGTGCTTGCCAGGCTGGCACTGCACCACTGGGCTACATTCCCTGTCTCCTTTGTGCCAAGCTTAGAAGAAAAAGTTTTCTAAGCTCCTGCTTTTGGAGTTGCCCATCCGGACCTGTGGACTGGCAATGACTGCCCCGGCAGGATGGTGGAGAGGGCCGCCAGTGGAGATACTATGGTGGACACAGTGTTCAAAAACTGTCTGGCCTGAGACCGGCCTGGCTGGAGCCTGCAGGGGAGGAGGAAGGCCTGACTCGGGTTCAGTTCTCTCTGGTGTTGATTTGCTTGTGACCTTAGGCAGGTGATTCACCTACTCTGAGCCCAGTCACCTGTCCATGGGATGCAGGTAAAAGGTGGCTGAGGGTTCGCTAGCGACACTGACGCTTTGAGGGGCAGGAGCAGGCTAGCAGCGCTCAGCCCACTGCCTCACTCATCAGGACCTTCTGCTCACCCCAGATCATCGGCCGCGGGAATGACCAGGTGGCCATCAGCTCCAAATTTGAGACCCGGGAAGATATTGGTATGAAGCCTGGGTACCCTCTGTGAGTCCCGGGAAGGGGTTCATATCGGCAAGGTCACGCTGCCACAGACACCATGTCCCCACCGAGCAGTTTCTCCTTGCCCTTGGTGCCTGTGTACTGTGGGGGACCTGGGAATGGTGACAGGAGGACCCATGTGACCGCAGTGGATCGTGGTCTGTTCAGGGCGCTCACCTGCAAGTGACATAGCCACTTCTGCACTCAGGTCACTGACTGTGACAAGTCACGTGGCCACTGCTATCTTCAGAAGCCTGAGACAGCCCTCCATGGCTGGGGAGGAGAGGAGGGGTGTGCGGGAGCTGCCTTCCACACGGCCTCAGTGGAGTGGCTGGGAAGTGGGGGGAAGCCCCGGGCAGGAGAGGGTCCGACCTCTGGCCCCCTGCAGCGGTGATCCGGAACTACGGGAACCTCCTGCTGGAGATGTCGGCCGTGGTCCCCGACGGCATCGTGGCCTTCTTCACCAGCTACCAGTACATGGAGACCACCGTGGCCTCCTGGTACGAGCAGGTACGCAGCCCTCCTCTGCTCCTGCTGCTGCCTCCGCGTCGTCTTCTCAGTGGGGGGCACATGTCCCGTCACAGCACAGCGTCTAGGACATGTGAATGGTCTATAGCTTGGTGGCGCCCACCCCACCCCTGCCCCTGCCAGTAGCCTGCCTGGTACTTCCTCAGAGGCACACACAGGGGAGGCGACCACACGCGCACTACGTGGCCCTTTTGGGGTTCCCAGTGTCGGTGCCCCCGGCTCATGCTTGTGTGAGAGGCTGCTGTTAGGAAAGGCGTTTGGCAGCCAGAGTCACCCGGCTGGGAGCCTCCGTCTTAGGCTCCTCCGCCAGACTCCAGCTGGGCGAGGACCAGAGGACCAGCACGGCTGCCTGGTGAACTGGGCTGGTCCGGGTGTCAGGGACCTCCCAGCCCAACACTGGCTCTTTCTGCACAGTGAGAAAGAGGACCTTCAGGGTCACCTGGGCCCACGGGCCATTTGTCTTCCACTTAAGACCCTGAGAGTTTCCCCCCAGCAGTCCGACGTCCTTGCTGCCCGCCTGTGTGAGCTTCCTGGAGCTCATTTTGGGAAGGTGTGAGGCAGAGTCAGATTCACCCTTTCCCATTTGCAGACCCACTTGCTTCTGTGCCCTCTGTTGAGGGCTTTCCCCACTTCACTGCACAGGGGCTCCCGGGGTGTCCCCCGCTGCTGCAGGGCTGGGCGTAAACTCAGCAGCCTCTCCTAGGCTCTGCCTGGCACAGTCAGCCCCCCTCCTCCCGGGCCACGTGCCCACCCCCGCTGGCCTGGTGTCCGGACCACTATCCCTTCCCTCACTGTGATTCGGGTGGGCTGGCTGACGGGAGAGAAGCAGCCCTCACACGGAGTGGGTGGCAAGGGGGGCTTGGCCAGGACTGCTGTGCCCAAGCCCCACCAGCCCAGCCCCGCCCCGCCCCTCCCCAGGGCATCCTCGAAAACATCCAGAGGAACAAGCTGCTGTTCATCGAGACCCAGGATGGGGCTGAGACCAGCGTGGCCCTGGAGAAGTACCAGGAGGTGCGTCTGGGGCCGGGGGCGGGGGATGCCGAGGCTGTGCGGCGCAGACAGGAGTGACGTGGCCTGCGCTTCCGTCCCCCACCCCAGGCCTGCGAGAACGGCCGCGGGGCCATCCTGCTGTCTGTGGCCCGTGGCAAGGTGTCTGAGGGGATCGACTTTGGTGAGTGGGCCTGGCCTCTGGGGTCCTGCAGTGCAGCACCCGGGGCCACATTCGCCCCTAACCCTGGCCCTCTGCTGCAGTGCACCACTACGGGCGGGCTGTCATCATGTTTGGCGTCCCCTACGTCTACACCCAGAGCCGCATTCTGAAGGTGCGTGTTGGGCCAGACACAGCCACACCGGGATGTACGGGCGGCACAGGAGGGCAGGGCAACTTCCTGTCAGTTCTCACCCCTGACCCGCAGGCGCGCCTGGAGTACCTGCGGGACCAGTTCCAGATCCGGGAGAATGACTTCCTCACCTTCGACGCCATGCGCCACGCGGCCCAGTGCGTGGGCCGGGCCATCCGGGGCAAGACAGACTATGGCCTCATGGTGTTCGCGGACAAGGTAGGGGTTCGGGGCCCTGCACCCTGCCCTCACCTCTAAGCCATCTTCCTAAGACTGGGGAGGCTTGAAGGGCAGGGGCAGGGGCAGCCAGGCCCCCTAGCCCATGGCCTGACACCCGCTCCTTCCTGCTGCAAGCGCTTTGCCCGGGCAGACAAGCGGGGGAAGCTGCCACGCTGGATCCAGGAGCACCTCACTGACGCCAACCTCAACCTCACGGTGGACGAGGGGGTCCAGGTGGCCAAGTACTTCCTGAGGCAGATGGCGCAGCCCTTCCACCAGGTGAGCCTGATGCCACCCCCATGCCATAGCCCTGTGAGCCCCGAGTGGGGAAGGCTGGGGAGCTGGGGTGAGATGGCTGCCACCCGCTCCCTCGGCCTGTCTTCTACTACAGGGTTGCCCACTGTGGATTTTAAGGACATTTCCAAACTCCCACCTCCTGGCCCTCAAGTCTTAAGACTGTAGCTTCCGATGGGTGCTGTGGAGCTGTTGTCTGAGTCCTGCCTGCCCCCCTCCTCCCTCTGTCCTCTGCAGGAAGACCAGCTGGGCCTGTCCCTGCTCAGCCTGGAGCAGCTGGAGTCGGAGGAGACACTGCGGAGGATAGAGCAGATCGCTCAGCAGCTGTGAATGCAGGTGCGGCACAAAAGCGTCCAGGTGATTCCTGAGACTTTTTTTTTGCCTTCTTTCTTTTTTTGAGACAGGATGTCACTATGTAGTCCAAACTGACCTTGAACTCAATATGTGGCCCAGGCTGGCCTCAAACTTGAGGTGATCCTCCTGCCTCAGCCTCCTGAGGGTTGGTATTAAGGTGCTCCCACCACTCCCGGCCTTGCCTGGCTCAGAAGTCCACTGACTGGGGCTTGGAGGTCCTGGCAGAAACCCTCAGGCAGACATTTCACATTGCCACATCTACAGAATTTAATCACAGGAAGAGACGGCAGGTGGGAAACCCACTCTGTGGGCCCAGGCAGGGTGTCAGGGTGTGCATGAGATGGATGTCACCCGCCCTGCCTCTTCCTCAGAGGCCACAGTGACTTGGTCCCGTCCACCTTAGCGGGGGCTCAGGTCTTGGGTGCTGGCGCTGAGGGTCCTGGAGGCCTCACTGAGGGCCCGGCTGGGGAGCTGGGGACAAGCACGGAGGTGAGCAAGGGACAGGCAGAGATCAGCTGTCACTGGCTGCCCCACCTCCGCCTGCCCACGCCCCCTCACCTGAGTCCCGGTAGCCCTCTGCCCATCCATGTTCAGCATGTTGAGTGACATGGCCCTCTTCATCCTGCAGCACAGGGCCAGAGAAGGGACACTTGAGCCCCAGGAATGTCGGGCCCCACTCGGGGAAGGAGCCCTGCAGAGGGAGACGGGAGCCCAGAGGGTTCCTGAGACCCTGCCCGCGCCAGGGCTCCCCGAGGACCTGGAGCAGCTCTCACCCCGCCGCCCCTGCCACGCCCTCGCCGCGGAGCCGGGAGACAAGCTTCTCACTCCCCCGCCGGATGGACTCCCGCAGCTTGGAGAACGAGCTGCTCCGAGGAAGGGCCTGCGGACGGTGTGGGGGACTCTCGTTGGTTCCCCCCAGACATGGCCAGTCCCACCCCAGGAGCCCAAGCAAGCCTTTTCTCACCTGCTGTTTTGCATCACCAGCTGTGCCTGTGTTGGGGGTTCCTGGGGGACAGATAGGGACATGAGGTGGGGACACAGCCCAGAAGCCCCTTGGGAGGCAGCAGGGAGGGTGCAGCTCACCTAGCGGGGCGCGCAGGTCTTCGGGGCGGAGGATCTCCTTGTACAGCTCCTCGGCCTGCTGGTACTTGTTCTGCTTCAGGTAGGCGGAGGCCTGCGGAGGGCGGGGCGGCGGTCTGGTGCTGCTGGGGCATCTCAGGACCCCCGGCCAGTGGTCCCGCCTCCTCCAGCCCAGCCTGGCCTTCCGGTGCTCAGGAGGAAGCCAGGCTTCCTGATCCCCTGGGCAGATGCTCAGCCTGGAGCAGGTTGGAGCCCAGCTGGCCTCAGCGCCTGGGGGACCAGTGCAGGTGGCTTCCTGTCCCTGCTGTCCCTTGCTAGGGACACACCTGTGTGCCTCAGTCTCCTCCTCTGCCAACTGGCAGTGACCGCAGCTCCTACCTCAGAGGGCAAAGTGCTAAGTAAGAACGGGGCTGCCCGCTGTGAGCTAATAAAGATCTGGGACTGCACTGTCCCGGCCACCTCGCTGGCGTCCTGTGCCTGCCCTGCTGTGCCTGGTGCTCTGGTCCTCCCGCCTGGGGGCCTCCTGCTCAGGCCCTGGGACAGCTCCCAGGTGACTCGCCCTCCAGCACCAGTCTCCCACTGCTGGACACCCGGGTACCAGAGCTCATCAAGCCCATTGGCCGCTTGCAGCCTGCGGCCCTCACCAGGTTGTTTTTGGTCTTGGCCACGTTGGGGTCGTTGGGCCCCCCCACAGCCTCGTAGATGCTCAGGGCCCGCGCGAAGTACCGCTCTACATCCTCAAACTTGCCCTGGTTCTGGCAGAGCAGGGCCAGGTTGTTGAGCTGCTTGGCCACATCCGGGTGGTCGGCGCCCAGGACCTGGGGTTGGGGTCATAAGGAATCACGGCCACATGATGTCGCTGCCACAGTAGGGTCACGAGTTTGGAACTGGTGCCTCAAGGTGGAGAGTAACATGGGCTGGGGGTACGGAGATCAGGGTCACGTGGTCCAGAAACCCCAGGGATGCCAGTCAGGTGGACAGGTCGGGTGGGGGGTTGAATGGTCACACGAGGTTGGGAGGGCAGGGCCAGGCTGAGACACAGGAGGGCGGGAGAGGTCAGGCTGAGCTCAAACCAGATGGAACTCAGAAGCTCAAGGGTGCGGGTTGTGGGGCTGGGGGCTCAGGGCTCGTGACCAGAGGTGCAGCGGGAGCGGGTCGCTACAGGTGCCCAGGACAAAAGCAAGGGGCAGGACACACAGGATGGGTCTGCAGGGCAGGAGGGCCGCACCTTCTCCCGGATCTCCAGGGCACGCTGGCACAGGGGCTCTGCCTCCCGGTATCGCCCGCGCTTCCCATAGAGGACGGCCAGGTTGTTGAGGGTGGCGGCCACCTGTGGGCGAGGGCCAGTACGAGTTACAGGTGGACAGGACCAGGCGTTCTTACTCCCAGAACCCCACTTACCGCAGGATGCTCGGGGCCCAGTGTCTGCTCCCGGATCTGCAGCGCATCGTGGAGGAGGTCCGTGGCTTCCTTGTACTTGTTCTGGTCCCTGCGAGGCCATGGGCAGAGGGGGTTGGCCGGGCTGGGGCCACAGGCTGAGCAGGGCATGGGTGGCAGCCTGAGGTGCCCAGTTTTGGGCTCTGTCTCCCAAGACCTAGCCAAACCTCTGTCAGGAACCTGATTCTGGCCCCCACACTCTGGTTTGTGTTTTGTTTTGGTGTTTTGCAGTACAGGGATTGGGCCCAGGGCCTTTGCAATGAACTACATCCAAGCTTTTGTTTTGTCTTTTTGAGACAAAGTCTCACTTTGTAGTTCAGCCTGGCCTCAAACTCAGTTTGTAGCCTAGGCTGGTCTCGAACTCACAACCATCCTCCTGCCTCAGCCCCTTGAGTGCTGGGATTACAGGCGTGCACCACCATGCCTGGCTCCAGCTCTTGTTTATTTGAGACAGGGTCTCTATCTAAGTCACCCCGACTGGACTCAAACTTGTGCTGTTCCTGCCCCAGCCTGGGATCACACCTTGCCTGGCTCTGAGTCCTCTTGGCCTGAGGCTCAGCCACATCCCTAGATATCCAGCCCTCCCTCCCCCAATTTTCCTGTCACCATTCCATCCCTCACCCTGCAGCCTCCCCAAGTGCTTTGTAATGACAGAGGAGACACCAGGGTCCTATTACTGCTGCCCATATGGGTCCCTATATGGGTCCCTGTCCCTGCCCAGTCAGTTGCAGCCCTCACCGGTATACCAGGGCCAGGATATTGAGCATGGTGGCCACGTCGGGGTGGCAGTGGCCCGAGCTGCGCTCCAGGTCTTCCA
The DNA here is from genome assembly GCF_000276665.1 of Chinchilla lanigera. Lineage (NCBI taxonomy): Eukaryota > Metazoa > Chordata > Mammalia > Rodentia > Chinchillidae > Chinchilla > Chinchilla lanigera. Next base: position 2,352,437 of record NW_004955555.1, on the reverse strand, counting down.
AGGCCTGGCGGCACAGAGGCACAGCGACCTCATAGCGGCTCTGGGCCGCGTACTGGATCACAAGGTTGTGCAGGGTCCGAAGCCGAGCGGGGATCTCGTAGCCACCCTGTTGTGCTGCTGCCACCCCTGCTGCCTCATGACCTGGGGGAGGTGGCACTGAGTCACTAAAGGCTTCTGCACTACAGTGGCCTCACTGGGACTGTGGGTCCTGAACTGACTTTTTCTCTGTTTTCTGTTCTAGGCATTGAATCCAGGGCCTTGCACTGAGCTACACCCCCAGTACCCACCTTTTTTTGTTTGAGATGGGTCTTGATAAATTGCTAAGTTGCCCAGGCTGGGTTCAAACCTGCCACCTCCTGCCTCAGCTTCCCAGAGTGCTGGGATTACAGGTGTGGGCCACCAAGCCCAGCTCCTGCTCTGCCTTCTGAGATGGGAATCACAGGCGTGAAAGTGGCTGGTGGGATCAGTCCTGGCAGGGGGACAGAAATGCCTCCCCCCTTGCCCAGTGGGATGTGAATCAGGAGCCCACCTGGCTCACAGGGTCAAGGTCATGGGGCCCACCTGCCTTGCCGGCCTCCAGCCTCCCCTGCCTGCTGTCCTCCCTGTTGCCACCGGCCACTAGCTTGGTCCTCCTGACCTCCCATTCCAGGTCGAGATGGGGACAGCCTCGGCCTGCTGTCCTGCAGGGTCTGCACACCCACCTCTCCGCTCCTCCTCCTCGCTGGGGAATAGGGAGGCCAGGCTGTCTCGGCGAGGGGGTGACTCTGGCCGCTGCAGGATAGGAGTAGGGAGTTGGGACTCTGGGGCTTGCCTCAGAGTTGGGGTCCCAGCCAGCCCCAGGGCTTGGGGGAGTTGCTGATCTGGAGCCTCTGGTCTCCTGGAGACTTGGGGGTTTCTGTGGAGCTCTGAGGGGCCAGGTGACTTGGGCTCCTGCTGTGGCTGAGGTCTGGGAGCTCAGGGTCAGGGACAGTGGGAGGCTCTGGGGCCCACCCTGCCCCAGCACCTGGCTCTCCTCAGGCGGGTCGTATTGCCGCAGCTGCCCCAGGAACTGTAGGTGACTCTTTTCCTCCTCCAGCTGGGCCACGGCCGCCTCGCTGGCCCACAGCCGCTGCCGCGTCTCCTGCAGCTCCTCCCGCAGCCATGTGTTCTCCTGCGCCAGCCTCCGCGCCTGGGCCCGCAGCCGCTGCTTCTCGGCCTCCAGCGCCCCAACGTGCGCCGACAGGGCCAGCAGCACCTTGTGGGCAGGGAGCCGCCCGTTCCAATCCGGCCAGTCAGCCCTGGCCTAGCCTGGGCTCCCCCATCAGGCCAGAGCACCCCAGTCTATCCAGGACACCCAGATTCTGCAGGCTCTGTTCAGGTGGCTCCAGGGGTGCCTGGGCGCACCCTGGGCCCCTCAGGATTCCCTGCCTGTTCCACCCATTAAACCCCACAGTCGCCCCAGGACTCTCAGTTCTACAAGAGGGGCCCATCTGGTTTGGGGGTGCCTGGGACACACAAAAGCATCCTCTAGCTGGGGATGATGGTGCACACCCATAATCCCAGCACGTGGGGAGGCTGAGGCAGGAGGATTGCCAGTTCAAATCCTGCCTGGGCAACTCTGCGAGACCCTATCTCAAAAGACAAAATACAAAAATGTAGCTCAGCTATAGAGCACTGTTGGGTGCAGTCCTTGGTACCACACACACGGTCACCCTAGAATGCTGTCCAGGACCCCATCTCTGGCCTGGCCTGAAGCCTCATTCCAGGCCTGGTTCCCCAGACCTGCTATCCAGACTTGCTCCCTTCTTCCCAGGGTCCAGTCCCCCCTCCCAGGCCTGAGCCCCGCACCTGGCCACTCATACCTGGGCCTCACCCAGTCCGAGCTCGATGGCTTCCAGCGAGTGGCTCACCACCTGCTGCTTCTCTTCTAGCAGCTCCAAGCCGGCCACGGGGCCCTGTCCGGCCAGCGCCTCACCTAGGTGCCCCGCCAGGCTGCGGTGTTCCGCCCGCAGGGTCTCCAGCCCCTGCACCACCTGCCGCGTCTGCCGCACCAGTTCCTCCGGGTTCAGACGCTCAGGGCCCAGCCCCGCGCCCCCGGGGGCGGCCACCTGCACGGACATGGCTACTTCTGGGGGAAGGGGACACAGGATGGAGGAGTCACTGGCAGGGCCGGGCGAGCTCATCCCCAGCCACGGACCCCCAACTGTCCCCCTCCCAGCTCGGCCACTGTCACCCACCCAGGCCGCGCCCCTGCCGCCACGCCCTGTCCATCCCAGCCAGCGCCTGGCCCCACACCTGGCGCCGCAAGCGCTCATCCGGGAACGTCCCAGTCTACCTGAGTTTGTCCTGGGAGCCCACAGCTCCAAAATCCTACTACGTGGGGTTAACCAAGAGGGCAAGCAGCAGCCTCGAGGTGCCCCAGCGGCTTCGGCTCACCAGGCGGCCCTCCCCACCCCCAGGTCCCCAGACGCCCCGGCCCAGAGCTCGGGCGGGAGGGCGGGGCTTGCCGGGCGGGGCGAGTGGAGGCGGCCGCCTCCCTCCCCGTGAGCTCATTCCTAGGGTGCCTTTGTTGGGAACCAGTCCGGCCACTGGGGGCGGATGGGGCGGAGGCGAGGGCCAGCGGCTGGGCGCCGGAAGCCGGGAGAGCCTCTAGGTTGGGGGACAGGAGGAGCCCCCCCTGCTGTGGGCCTGACAGACCCTGGGGACACAGGGGCTCCACCCTCCACCACAGGCTGCTGCGCCAGCCCAAGGCCTGTTGGGACACACTTGTGGCAGGTGTGTCCCACAGATGTCACAGTTGAAGGTCTGAAGCTGGCTTTTGGGTGGAGGTCTTACAGATGGAATTTGTCAACGCTGTGTGGAGGAGCCCAGGTCCGATGTGCAGCTAAAGTGTCTCTGAGGTCCTCAATGGCACCCATGCTCCTCAGAGACACATGCACACACCCTCTTGATGACATAACAGACACACATCTCTCAGAGGTGCAACTCACATACACACACTTTATAAATACAGCACAACGCACACCTTCTCTTACACACACACTTTCTGTCATTAGAAATTCAACATAAGCCAGGCATGGTGGCGCACACCTGTAATCCCAGCACTTAGGAGGCTGAGGCAGGAGGAAGTTCGAGACCAGCCTGGGTTAAAAGCAAGCTCAAGGCCAACCTGAACAGCACAGCAAGACCCTGTCTCAAAAACACACACATATAAAAATACAGCTCTCAAACTGGGCAAGGTGGCATGTGTCTGTAATCCCAGCACTCAGGAGGCTGAGCCAAGGGGAATTTGCGGTGAGTTTGAGGCCAGTTTAGGCTGCATAGCAAGTTCAAGGCCAGTCTGAACTACATAGTTAGATCCTGTTTCAATACAAAACAAAACAAAGAAATACAGCTCTTAGCCAGATGAGGTGGTACACACCTGTAATCCCAGCACTTGGGAAGGTGAGGCAGGAGAATTGCCATGAGTTCAGCGCCAGCTTGGAGCACACAGTAAGTTCAAGGCCAACTTGAACTACATAATGGAACCCTATCTCAAAAAACACAGAAAAAAATGAACCAAAACCACAGCTCAATGTTGGGTGTGGTGGCACTTGCCTATAATATCAGCTACTTAGAAGGCTGAGGCAGGAAGATTACAAGTTTGAACCCAGCTCAGGCATATTATGGAGTCCCCCTTCTCAAAAAATAAAAGGGCTGGAGATGTAACTCCAGGGTACAGTAATTACCTAGCATGTTCCAGGCCTTGGGTTCAATCCCTAGTACTTCAAAACAACAACAGCTCGACACAAACACTTATATACATGCACATTTTCCTTCCAGAAATATAACCTTACACAACATGGCAGCTCAGGCACATACAGATATTTTCCTGTCAGAAACAATACCTGAAAGAAAGACATACCTGTATACTTTTCTCTTGGAAATACAGCCTGACACACAGATATATTCTCCTCTCAGAAATAAAAGCCAGATAGGTGTGGTGGTGCATTCTGTAATCCTAGAATTTGGGAAGCTGAGGCAGGAGGATCACTGTCATTTCCAGGACAGCCTGGGCTACATAGTGAGCTCAAGGCCAGCCTGAACTATGTAGTGCGACCCTGTCTCAAATCAACAAGAAGAAAGAAAATCCAACACACAGAAACTGTGTCTTACCACCCCCACGGCCCTTACTCCTAAAATATAACTGAATCCCAAATCCCTCCTGTCCAGATCATTTCTCTGTTCCTATCTATGGCTCTTGCTCCCCACCCACTCACAAGGTCCCCCAAGCAGCCAACTCCCAAGCAGCCTGAGCCCCTCCAAAACACCTAGGATTTCCTGTGGAGGACCCAGCTTCCTCTAACACCTGTGATTTTCACCCAGGCCTGGCCATGAGGGACACATACAACTACCCTGTGTGTACACAGATACACACGTGCAGACGGGAGGAACTCGGACTCCCTTACACTATCAGCGGGGCGGGGGGTTTGTCCTGTGTCCTCACCCACCCTCTTCTCAGGCAGCTTCACAGGAGCTGTGTCCACGCCTTGGACCCTTGGTGACCACCACTAGCTCGCTGTGCACAGGTGCGTGCGTGTGTGTGTGTGTGTGTGTGTGCACACGCACTCCCCAACTGTGATGGGTCCTGCCCCACAGCCCAAAGGGGACTGAAAATATCCGAGCCTGAAAATGCCCCTTATTCATTGTCTCCCCTTGTGATCTGGGGCTGGGTGGGAGCTGCTGTCATGGCCACTGCCTGGCATCGGTAGAAACGACTGTGGCACATATTGGTGGCCCGGGAAAAGAGCAAACTTCACCATTGGAGCACGGTTCCTAGTGAATACGCATCCCCTACACCGTCAAGCCAGAAGTCTGGGTGGAGTCGCTGGAAGGCAGGTACTGTCTGGATCTGAGGCCCTCTCTGTGGAAGTGTGTGCGCGTTATACCACACACAAGCCAGTGACACAGCCAGCAAGGGCCACCCCAGTGTTGCCAGTGTAAAACATCCCACCACGCCACACGCAGTCTGCTGCAGCTTTATGCCTGTCACCCCCGGACAGCCCCAGCCGTGCATCACTCAGTTGTCCCTCCCCTCTCCTTTTTTCTTTTTTTCTCTTTTTTCTTGAGCCACAACCTCACTATAAAGCCCAGGCTGGCCTCACACTCCAGATCCTCCTGCCTCAGCTTCCTGAGTACTTGGATTACAGGTGGGCACCACCACACCCAGTCCATCTCCCACATTAGCCCCAGACCCAGTCTCTGCTGCACACCTCCCAGGCAGCTACCCGGGTCTCACCTCTCCGCTCCGTCTCACACATAGTCTCACACACCCACACCTCGCTCAGCCAGCCATTTCTACACATGGTCCCAAGGCACAGCCCAGCTTCCGGACAGCCACAGGGAGCCCAGGCACCATCACAGTGACACATAACCAGAAAGTCAGCTGTAGGCACTTATCACTGACCCAGTGCCAGCCCACACCTCCGAATGCCCATGGTCCTGGCGGGAAGACTGCACAGTGCACACACCATGCACACCTGGCCCCCCGGGGCAGTGCTAACACTGGTCATCCACACGGCCACACGCGCACATGAGCCCCAAGCACAAAGCTGACCACAGTCACACGATCTTTGTGTGACACACGCAAAGTCCTACAAACAGTCCAACTCCCAGCACATGAACACGCGCGCGTGCACACATACACTACAGAGGCGCAGGGGTCACCCACAACACTCAGTCCCTGCTCCCCCTCACAGGTCGGTCCACCTGCACCCCCTTCCTGTCACAGCGGGGTGTCACAGCCTGACACCCTCTCCCTCTACTGCACACGCCAGGGTCTCAAACACCATCTTCCATACCCCCGGCAGGTCCCCATCAGGTCCCCCCCAAACCAGGCTACCTCACCCCAGCCGGCTGGCAGCACGCTCCCCCCCGCCCCGCCTCCCAACCTGGCAGCCGTCACCCGCCAACCCCCTAGGGCCCCGCCGCCGCTCCTGTTTACCTGCGCGCGGGGAAGGCCGCGGCCAGCAGCGCTCCAGACTCCGGGGTTCCCCAGAGTGGGGAGTGGGGCGTCCTGCGCCCCAAGACCTGTCCCCGTCGCCCGGCCGGGGTGGGGGAAGGCCCCGGCTGCCCCAAGCCCAGTCCGCGCCCCCCACGCACGCCCGCGCCCCTATCCCTGCTGCTTCCCAGAACCCCGCGCCGCTCCCGCAGCGCCCACCTGGCCGCGGATGGCTCAG
>NW_004955555.1:2342139-2346140 GCF_000276665.1 Chinchilla lanigera | reverse complement strand
CCCGGGCGGCCCCCTCTGGGGCGGGGCCTGTGGGAGTCACGCCCCCGCAGGTGAACCAGCCCCGCCCACCGCCCCAGGGAAGCCCCGCCGCCGCTCAACTCCCAGGGATTGCAGCGCCTTACGCGGAATCCCGGAATCCCCTCGTTTGGTGCCTGCAATCCTAGCCAGAGGTCGGAAACGACGGCGCTACAGTCTTGAAAACTTGGACTCCTGAAAACTTTGGATCCCAGACGGACGATGCTTTGCCTCGGTTGTGCCCCTCCTCCACGGATCTTGCCCTTTGTCAGGTCTCTTCTCAAAGGCCCCCTTCTCGGAGAGGTCTTCCCTGATCGTCGCTATATATTAATTAACGATCATTATTATTTTGTAGTGCTGGAGCCTGAACCCAGGGCCTTCATCCTGAATCACATCGCCAGCTCTTTTCGAGTCTGAGTCTCACTGTGTATAAATTGCCCCGGCTAAGCTGGAACTTGCAGTCTTTCTGCTTCAGCCTCCCAGATACCGGGATTACAGGCCTGAGTCACCAAGCCCGACTCCGTGATTTCCCCTTTTAATGGGACTTTCTTACCAAAACAATACCTTGCTTCCCTGCTTCATTTTGTCCACCAAACTTTTCAGGCCGTGAAATAATTTAATATATCACATTGCAGTAGTATGTTGTATTGCATAACATACATATATTACATTATTGGTGAAAGAACGCAATACCTAGGAAGTGGGCTCTGGATTCAAGTGTGATTTCAGCACTTACTGGTTGTGCTGTCTTAGGCAAGTAGCTTAATTTTCCTAATCTCTGTACCTTGATTTTCTTAATCTCTCAAACGGGAATAGTCAAAAGTTGGGAGAATTGAATTTGTTAATATGGCACCCCCCTCCTATGTGCGTGTGTTTTAGTTACTGCCTTATAATTTTTATTTTTATTTTTATTTTTATTTTTTTGGTCTTTTTAAGACAGGGTCCCGCTATGCAGTTTAGGCTGACCTTGAGCTCACTTTGTAGCCCAGGCTGGTCTCTAACTTGCAACGATCCTCCTGCCTCAGCCTTTGGAGTGCTGGGATTACAGGCGTGAGCCACTATGCCCGGTGTACCTTGTAATAATAATTGGTTGCTTTTTCTCTCCCACTGTAGTGTGGACTCCTGTGGGCGAGGTTCTGTATTGTCAGCTGTTCATCTTTAGCAGCAGAACAGAGCTCGGCGCAGTGTAGGTGCTCAATACATTTCTGGGGTGACTGAATGAATGAATCAAACCTAGAACTGTGAAACAGCCAATGCTGGCTTCGCAGAATTTTAGCATCATAGATCTTGGATCCACGCGAACTAGTCGAACCCCTCCCCCATCCAGGGTCACTGCGCTATGGGATTCCTCCAGCAGAGGGCGCAGCTGCCCTGTGGCTCGGGCTTCTCACGCCGGCGTCGCTTGCCACGTCCTGCGTTGCAGCCAATCTGTCCTCTACCGCCCTGTTCTCTAAATCCAGCGCTGATGCCCTCTCCTCCGGGAAGGTCCCTTTGAGCTCCCCAGCGTTGCAGCCTTGGGCTTCCACTCTTACTCAGTCACTTGGGGACAAGTCTCCCACACTGGACTGTGTGCCCACAGGAGGGTGGAACAGGGCCAGAGCCATGCCACTCGCCGTCCTGTCCCCAGCCACCCAGCACAGGGCAAAGGGAAGGCCCTCCGGAGTTTGAATGTTGATTGACTTATGGGGAAAAAACCCTCACAGTCTAACTCCCCCAGGTATTCTCAGGGGCAACTGTGCCCCCTCGCACTGTTTTGACTGCAGGATATGAATGTTGGTGCTGGATCGGCTGCACGGAGCAGGGGACAAGGCAGGCAGCCAAGGAGCAGATCCTAGCTCCCTCATTCGCTGGCCACGTGACCCCCTAGCTAGAAGGTAACCTCTGGGCCTTAGGTGCCTGGTCGGTGAAACCCGTCTCTGAGGAGTGATCTACTTTTTGTTATGAGAATTACTGAGTGGTTCCCCTACAACCCCACAAATTTAGAACAGGGTAGCACACAGTTATCAATATGTGTGTTTGTAGCAGGGAGGGAGGAACAGATCTGTGTTCAAATCTTGGTCTGGCTGTTCTCGTTTTCTGTAACCTGGGGCATCGATGACCTCGTGCTGAGCCTGCCTGATTCCTTATCTGCAAAACACACCATTGAGTTGAGGATTAAATGAGATAAAGATTAAAAGAAGAAAATGTTACCTAAGGTAAACATTTTCTGCTCCAAGTACCTTTACACAACTCCAACAAAGACTGGCATTTCTGAGTTTTTACATGGAACAGGCCCTGTGCCAGGTCCTGTCTGCAAAATGCCTCTGTTAATCTTTACATTGAGTGCTCTGATCTCTCCACTCCACAGTGAGAAAAGGCAAGGTGCAGAGAGGGGTTGAGTAATGTTATGGTATAGATCTAGAGTATCCCTTCAAGTCTCATGTTCAGAACTGGGGCCTGGTCAGAAAGGGTGGACCTCTGAGGTGTGACTTAGAAGGATGTACACTTGTTCCCAGCTCTTCCCCTCACCCGTTTGGCTTCCTGACCACCATGGCATAAACTGGTTACCTCTGCCAGACCTTTTCATCATGCTCTTTCTGCCTTGAACCGTGACAACCATGGACTAAACCCACTACAACAGTGGGCTTTTAAATGATGAGTGTTGGGGCTGGGGATTTAGCTCAGCAGCACAGTGCCTGCCTAGCAAACGCAAGGTCATGAGTTCGATTCCTGGTACAGGGAAAAAAACAAAACAAAACAAAAAATAAATGATGAGTGTCAGGAGCTGAGGATATAGCTCAGTGGCACAGCACCTGCCTGGCAAGCGCAAGGTCCTGAGTTTGATTCTGAGTACCAAAAAAACAAAAATTGTGTCAAGTATTTTTTTCTAGCAGTGGGAATATGACTAATACAGAAAATTGGTACCAGGAGTGCTGTCCTTGCTGTGACACTACCTGGCTATATGGTTAAGAAGTGGAACTGGCTCATGGGAGGAGTTTGGAAAAGTCTGAAGATATCAGCCAGAGAAGCCTTAAGGCGAACTGGATGAGAGAGGCTCCCCACCCCCTTTCTTGCTCTCCCTCTCTCTCTGCATTTTTTATTGGTACATTTTAAATATACATAATGATAACATTCATCATAGAGAAATTATCCCTGTACATGATATAGCTTGCCTCTTCTTTCTTCTCATTCCCCTCCCATCCCTTCACCCATCTTCCCCTGATGGGAGATTCTTTTCAGAAATCAAAAGACCAGAATGTTGATTGGAATTTGGATAGGAAAGGCAAAGCTCAGGAGGTTTCAGTCGGGAATGAGAACTCCACTGGCATTTGGACTAGAGGTATATGTGTTACACTCAGAGAAAATTTGTCTACGTTTTGCCCATGTTCTGAGGTTTTATAGGAGACTGAGATTAAGAGTGGGAGACAAAAATAAATAAATAAATAAATAAATAAAAAAGAGTGGGAGACTAATTAATCTGGTTGAAGAAATTTCAAGGCAGCCCAATGTTCAGGCTGTAGCATGAGCACTGTTTGCTGCTTTCAGCTCAATCTACAGTAAGAATCAGGGGCAAAATTGCAAGATTAAATGATTTTAAAAGTCTGCAGTTTTGTCATAAAGGAACTGCCTGTGCTCTTAGGGCCATGGACAGCATGGTTACTGAACAGAATCAATGTTAAAAAGAAACCTGGTTGGGTATAGGTGCAGGTGCTGTGGCACTTGCTTATAATTCCAGCATGTGGGAAGCTGAGGCAGGAGGATCATCATGAGTTGGAGGCCAGCTTGAACCTCATAGCAAGTCTATGTCTTTTAAAAAAAAAAAAAAAAAGCAAAATACTTTGCACAGGGACAAAAAGAAAGATGTCTTCTGGGCATTTCAGAAATCAGCGAGACTCTAACCATTTCAGGGCTCAGGGGCACAGAGCTGTAAATCTTTCATTTGAAAAAAAGTCCCTAGGATGCCTGCCTTGGAAAGTACATCCCTAGGGGCTGGGGATTTAGCTCAG
>NW_004955555.1:2339186-2341489 GCF_000276665.1 Chinchilla lanigera | reverse complement strand
ATTGGAGCTATGGGATTTAATGTTTGTCTTGCTGAGTTTCAGTCTTGCTTTGGATCAATTCCTTTCTATTCTTTCATTCCTCCTTTTTTCTTTTTTTTTCTTTTTTTTTTTTTTTTTGTCTTTTTGAGACAGGGTCTTGTTATTCAGTTCAGGCTGGCCTTCAGCTCACTTTGTAGACAAAACTGGTCTGGAACTCACAATGATCCTCCTGCCTCAGCCTCCCGAGTGCTAGGATTACAGGTGTGCGCTACCACACCCGGCTCTATTCCTCCATTTTGGAATGGGAATGTTTACCCCCTACCTTGGTATATTGGATGTGTTTAACTTCCTCTTTTACTTTAACAGGGGGCTCACAGCTAACAGTTTGCCTTGAGTCTCAGAGGAGACTCTGCATGTGGAAATTCTGGCACCGCTGGAATTGTTAAGACTCTGGTGACTCCTAGAGATGGGCTGCATGCATTTTGCATGAGCTGGACATGAGCCTTTTTGGGGACCAGGGGCAGAATGTTGTGGTTTAGATCTAGGATGTCACCCCAAATTTTCATGTACAGAGGCAGGGCCTGGCTGGAATGAACAGGTCACTGGGGCATGACTTGGATGGGTGCCTTTCCATCCCCTGTTCCTCCCTTCTCTCTCTAGTTCCTGACTGCCATGACACAAGTGCTTCTCTTCCACCACGCCCTTCCACCCTGCTATTTCTTTTGTTGTTTGTTTGTTTGTTTTTGTCTTTTTGAGACAGGGTCTCCCTATGCAGTTCAGGCTGGCCTTGAGCTCACTTTGTAGCCCAGGCTGGTCTTGAACTTGCAGCGATCCTCCTGCCTCAGCCTCCCAAGGGCTGAGATTACAGGCATGCACCACCACGCCTGGCTGTCACCCTGCTGTTTCAACTTTGGAGTCTGCTGTGACCCCAAATACGCCTCCCCTCCTTTAAGCGTCAGGTGTCAGGTATTGCATCCCGGAGACAGGAAAATGACTCGTACAAGTAACTTACATGAGGCCACACAGTCAAGGAAGAGCAGGACCCCTGAATCTGTACTGCCATCCCCTGAGGTAGGCACTATTACCGCCTCATCTAAAGATAAGGAAACTAGGCAAAGAGAGGAGAAACTGTTTGCCTCATCCTGTCCCCTGTCCCTTACTGTCTGAGTTTGTGATATCAGGAAAATGTGTAGAGAGACTGGGGGCTTTTCCATTTCCACCTCTTAGGCACCGATTTTGTTTTGTTTTTTGTTTGTTTTTGTGGCACTGGAGATTGAACCCAGGGCCTCTGCACTGAGTTGCATCAACAGCCCCCTTTTTAAAAAAATTTTGAGTCAGGATCTTGGCCAGGCAGTATTTGAATTTTGATCCTCCTGCTTCAGCCTCCCGAGTACAGGAGTTACAGACAGGCACCACCATACTTGACCAATCACAGGGTTTTTTTTAATTGAATAAGTAATACACTGTTACAAAATATGTTTTTTTTTTTGACTGATTAGTTTAATACTATTCTTCTCTTCTTTTTTTTTTTTTGTTACAAAATATGTTGACATAGAATAAAAGACTAGAGTGTAAAAAGTAGGTCATGTCCCTTCTTGGTCCTCTGACGCCTTTCCCTGAAACAAACACAATTCCAGTGTCCAACATCCTTCCAGAGCTGGACTATGTGTAACATACAATGTGTGCCCACTTAAAAACACAAATGAACTGGTTGTGGTGGTGTACAACTACAATCCTAGCACTTGGGAGGCTGAGGCAAGAGGACTGCCATGAGTTCAAGGCCAGCTTGGGCCATATAGCAAGACCTTGTCTCAAAAAGAAGAAAAAAAAAAAAGAAAGAAAAACACAAATGAAATCATCTTTTTTTTGTCTTTGTGAGACAGAGTCCTGCTTTGCAGTTAAAGCTGGCCTGGAGCTCACTTTGTAGCCCAGGCTGGTCTCAAATTTGTAACGATCCTCCTGCCTCAGCCTCCTAAGTGCTGGAATTACAGGCGTGCACCACCACACCTGGCATGAAATCATCTTTATTGTGGAGGCAGATCTTTACTTTGGCCCTGACTTTGGGTGTGGCCAGGTGACTTGGTTTGGCCAATGGCAGAGGGCCACAAGTATCAATTCTGATGCCCTTAAGAGACCTGGACATTTTACTTTGTACCCCAAGATTACCAAGTGGAGGACCTCCCAGGGCTCCACCACTTCCTCCTCATCTGCCAGTGTCCACCTACAGAGCAGAGCTTCCAGTCCTGCCCAGCCGAGACGGGCCAACTTCCGGCCAGCTCCACATCCATCTTTATGTTTTCTGGGTTTTTTGTTTGTTTGTTTTT
>NW_004955555.1:2323204-2339086 GCF_000276665.1 Chinchilla lanigera | reverse complement strand
GACCTTGCGCTTGCCAGGCAGGCACTTGTGCCACTGAGCTATATCCCCAGCCCTGTTTTTACTTTTTTGAGACAGGGTCTCGTTATGTAGTTCAGGCTGGTCTTGAACTCACTATGTAGCCCAAGCTGGCCTTGAACTTGTGGCGATCCTCCTGCCTCAGCCTGGCTTGCTGCATCTTTCTTTAAATGTATAGAACCCAGAGCATCTGCTGACATTTGAGATGCACTTCCTTAGTCTTGAGTGCTATGAATAGTTCTGTCTACAAAGAACAGCTGGAACGCCAGGAGGTTGAGCTCTGTTCTGAGATCCCAGAGAAGAAAAAAGGAGACTCACACCCCGGGTGCAGAAAACCTAGCTCCGCACACAGTCTTCCCACCCTGTGTCTGGCTGCACTCCCAACCCCGCAAAAATCCCTGTGTGCTCCGAAGGTGCCCAAGAGGGAGCTGTAGGGCAGGAGCTGCTCTGTCTTCTCGAGCTCTCCAGTCCTTGAATAAACCCGACCCCCTCCCACCAACTCATCTCTAGGCTGTTCGCTTGTGAGTGGCGGCAGCGCGGACATGCGATTCGATTTGGGTAACGAGTTCGGCCTGCCAGCCAGCCAGGAGCCACCCGTCCCCCTGGGTGGAGTGGCCGGGCGGGTTGTTTGTACTGCGAGAAGAAATGATTGTTTGGGACAAGATGGGCCCCTTGATGGATTTATGGGGCTGCCTGGCGCCCGCTGAGAATTTTCCCATCTCCGGGCTGTGTGCTGACAGCTGCTTATAAATGCTTTGTTAGTGGAGCCAGGCGTGGTGGCGCGCGCCTGTAATCCCAGTATTCGGGAGGCTGAGGCGGGAGGATTGTTGTGAGTTCGAGACCAGCCTGGGCTACACAGTGAGCTTAAGGCCAACCTGAACTGCACAGCAAGACCTTGTCTCAAAAAGACCAAAATCAGTCAATCAATCCATCAATCAAATAAAACAAAGCAGTAAAGCAAAGTAGGAAAAAAAAGAAAAAAATGCTTTGTTAGTGGAAAGAAAGGAAAGTCTCTGCTCTTTCAGGGGACCTACTGGCTCCTTGGCAAGTCACATGGGGACCCTCTATCTCTGCCTCTGGGGGCTCAAACAGCCATTTCAGCCTTGCACGGTTCGTTTGCGGTCGTGCTTGGCATGAAGTAAGATTCTGAGGGCAAAAAATATTCCCAGCTTCTCCTTCAAGGACAAATTTCTTCTGTTTGGAGAGTATTCATTTGGTTTGGCTTCTTCTCTACTCTTCTTCTTGTTTTATTTTTCTTCTTCTTTTTCTTCTTCTCCCCTTCCTTCTCTCCTTCTTCCTTTAATATTGGGGATTAAGCCAAAGGAGTACTAGCCCCCCCTTTTTTTTTTGAGACAGGGTCTTACTATGTAGCCAGGCTGGCCTTGAACTCATGATAATCCTCCTGTCTCAAGTCTCCTGAGTGCTGGGATTTCAGGTAGGTGCCACTACACCTGGCTACAAATTTTAGGGTTTTTTTGTTTGCTCGTTTTGTTTTTTTGGTACTGGGAGTAGAACTCAGGACCTTGTGCTTGCCAGGCAGGTGTTGTGCCGCTGAGCTACATCCCTGGCCAGGATTTAGTTTTGAAACAGCGTCTCACTAAATTGTCAAGGACAGTTTTAAACATGGGTCATCCTGCCTCAGCCTCCCAAGTAGCTGGGATTACAGGTGTGCACCACCATGCCTGGCTCTGTTCTCCCAGCTTTTATTTCTACAGTGGGTCACTCAGTTTCAATCCCATCTAAGTTCTCTGAGCTGCACAGTATCAAACTGGATAGCTTTCAGCTAAAATCCTAGGACTGAAAAAGAACTGATATCCCCCTGTGAAATTGTATGGTCCTTGTGTGTGTTAGTTCCAAACACCTGAAGCTGGTTTGTCAAAGATCAGGTAAGTGGACCACACATGGGGGCATGTGTTTGAAATCCAGGAACTCGGGAGGCTGAGACAGGAGGATTTCAAGTCCAAGTGCCTGCCCAATGTAGTGAAACACTAAGTCAAAATTTCAAAAACTTAAAAAAGGGTTGGGGACTGTAGCTCAGTGTGAAGACCCTGGGTTCAATCCACCATGCTAAGCGGGGCGGGGGCACCGTAAGTGTGGCGGGACTGGACTGTCTGGATAAATACTGTCCAAAGGATACCGGGCATGAGGCAAAGTCGTGTTACCTGTGAACATAAGCTGTGGTCCTGTGAGTGTGCCGAGCCCGCTGTCCCCCGCGATGCTGCGCATATAACGGGACAAAGCAAGTCTGTGAGGTCACCACGCGCAGTTGAATCTACAAACTCTGTCCTGCAGCTGGCGCGGGCTGACTTGTCGTCCGTCTGGCGGCGCCCCGGTGGCTACGCCCCCCTCGGGGACTGCGCCGCGCCTCGCTGCCGGGAACCACGCGCTCCGCGTGGGTTCTGCCCCTTGCGACCTCCCACGCGGCGCGCTGCCCCCGCGCTCCCTCCTGACCGTTCTCTCCGTCTCTGGCGCCCTCCGCCTGCCCCGGCCGGCACAGCGGGGCGGCAGGCGGGAACCAGCGCCTGGCGGGCGCCGCAGGCGCAAGTGCGGACTTGTTCCAGGGATCGGATCGTGGGAAAGGAAACTGCAGCTGCAAGCCGGGCGTGGCCGTGCACACACGCTTGTAATCTCAGCACTGTGGGAGGCTGAGGCAGGAAGGTTGTAAATCTGAGTCCAACCGGGGCAGTTTAGTGACTTTGCAAGACTGTTTCAAAATGAAAATTTAAAAAATTTTAAAAACGGACTGGGGATGTAGTAAAACAAAACAAAACAAACAACTGAAGCAATGGTATGGATCTGCAGCAGAAGCTTTACTTGAGAAGGAGAGAATGGGAAAGGACTCTAGTTTGAGGGGAAGAAAAGCCGGCGTGGCTACAGCTCTGACGGAGACGATCGGCCTGGCTCGTTCACAGCGGACAGGGCCAGGCTTCTAGGGCACCGCGGAGGCTCGGAGCTGCAACCCCACCGAGTCACGAGCACCACACCCTCGGAGACGTCGGTCGGAGCGTTTTCTCCCAGGGCCCGGGGGTGGACAGCTCTTCCGGGGGCCGTCACAGCGCCCCCTGCTGTTACAGCGCATCCTGTCCTTGTGATGAGGCGGCGGCGGTAGGGGGAGCTCGCGCTCTGTACATTGTTAGTAAAGGTGAACGCGGAAAACTGGGTAACAGGTCAGATCATGAGTTCGGGCCAGAGAATCCATGTCTTACGACCGATAAGGGCACCTGCATCCCTAGACTCTTTATTTATTTATTTATTTTTAGAGACAAGGTCATGCTAAATTGCCCAGGCAAAACTTGACTATGCAATCCTCCTGCCTCAGCCTCCCTCAGAGCTGGGATTATCGGTATGTGCCACCACGCCTGGCTACCAGGCATAATGCTAATTTTAAATTATTACACTCTACAAGTCAGGTGTGATGGCACTCACTTGTGATTCCAGCACACTAGGAGGCTGGGGTAGGAGGATTGAAAGCTTTAGCCCACTCTGGGCAAATTAGTGACTTATCCCTGGCCCATATCATATTTTTTGTTTGTTTGTTTGGTTGGTTGGTTTTTCTCAGGTACCGGAAACCGAACTCACGACCTTGCACTTGCCAGGCAGGCGCTTTGCGGCTGAGCTAAATCCCCAGCCCCCTGGCCCATATCATATTGAAAAAAATTTTTACAGGGCTCAGAATGTAGCCCCAGTGCAAAAGCCCTGGGTTCCATTCCATGCTCAACAACAACAACTAAAGCTCCAGAAAGTTCAACTTTGAATAAAATAATCTGTGTGTTTGAGATGCTACCCAGTACCTACAGAGCACATAGGGTTAAAATTAGATCGGCCTCCAGGTCAGCGTAGCTGAGAACCACACTCTAAAACATTTTGTTGCTCCACGGTGGCTAAAAGGGCTTTGATTCTGATTTCTTCTTGTCCTCCACCTCTTCCTCTCCTTTTTTTTTTTTTTGGTTTTTCTCCGGTATCGGGAACCGAACTCACGACCTTGCGCTTGCCAGGCAGGCGCTTTTGCCGCTGAGCTAAATCCCCAGCCCCCGCTTTTTTTTTTTTTTTTTTTTGAGATAGGATCTTGGCTCCTGCTGTGTAGCCCAGCCTGGTTTTGAACTTACGATGATCTTCCTGGCCCAGCTCCCGAGTGCTGGGATTACAGCTGTGCACCACCACGCCTGGCTTTCCCTCTCGATATGGGACCAGATCTTACTACGATGGGGACAGACCCATCCTGGCAAGGAGGGACCATCCAAACCACGCGTGGCTGATTCACAATGTCTTTAAGTAAAGAAACAGGGGGGAATTCTGTCAGAATCAAAATGGCGTCACTTGTGTCGGCGCTGCCAAAATAAAGCGGGGAAGCCATAAAGGAAAGGCTCCTTGGCATGATTCCCTGACTCTAGAGGCAAAAGCCCCATGATCAAAAAAACTCTACACCAAGGCATATAATAGTCAAGATTCCAGAAAGTCAGCACAGGAACAGAATATGAACAGCTGTTAGAGAAAACAAACAAACCACTTATAAAGGAAGGAAAGCCTGTCAGACTCACGGAGGACTTCTCAACACAGAACCTCAAGTCAAGGAGAGCTTGGAGTGAAGTATTTCAAGCCCTAAAAGAAAACAACCTTCAACCCAGATTGACATACCCCGCAAAACTATCTTATATATTTTTTTTCCAGTAGTGGGAATCGAACTCATGACCTTGCACTTCTCAGGCAGGCGCTGTGCCGCTGAGCTAAATCCCCAGCCCCTGCAAAACTATCTTGTAAAATCGATGGAGAAATAAGATACTTCCATGACAAAGAACAGCTGATGAAATTCATGACCACCAAGCCAGCACTCCAAAATGTGCTGAAGGACAATCTAGAAAGAGATAACAAGGACCACAACCCCATTCCACCCCAACAGAGTGACTCCACCGGGAGAGGTAAGCAATTAACCCGAGGGGGAGAAAAGCCAGCCGACAGGAGAATAACATCACTAGGATGAGTCAGTAGAAGCAAAAGCCTAGTCATTACACCAGGTACCTCTGGGCAGCAATTTAGGTAAGAGATAAGAAAAAGACTACTTTCACGGATAGCAAACATTTTTTCTTTTCTTTTTCATCTTCCATGCCCATAGAGCCATTGGGAGAGAGGCAGTACCCCCTACATGACGTGGCTGGATGCCCTCTGCTTTGGTTCCCTCTGGTGTAACTTTTATGATTTTTTAGCCTTTATCTTTTTGAGACAGGGTCTTGCTATGCAGTTCAGGCTGGCCTTGAGCTCACTTTGTAGCCCAGGTTGGTCTCGAATTTGTAACGATCCTCCTGCCTCAGCCTCCCATAGTGCTGGGATTACAGGCATGTGCCACCATGCCCAGCTAACTTTTATGGTTAAAAACCTGGCTCCTGTACACATATGCTTCAGCAGCCATTGTTTAAAGAACAGCAGCCAGGCACAGTGGCGCACGCCTGTAATCCCAGCACTATGGGAGGCTGAGGCAGGAGGATCACCAGGAGTTCAAGGCCGGCCTGGGCCCTGTCCCAAACAAAACAAACAGATTATAGAAAGAGCAGAGATGCGGGGGTGGGGGATTATGACTGGCAGCTGTTTGGGGGACCTGTCCTTGGCAGAGTTTGAAAGGGTGGGCAAGGTTATCACCCCCTGAACCCTTTCGCCTCCCCTCCTGGCTGCTGATCTTAAGATTCACAGAACCCAGAGCATCTGATGATCCCTGCGGCGCCCCTCCCTGGTCTCCAATACTAACACGAAGAGTGTACCTTGCCGCAAGCTGAACCTGGTATCAGTGCTAAGGAAAATACAAGAATTCGCCCCGGGAGTTGGAGGTTCATTGCGATGTTCCAGCCAGAGGAGGGAAAAGGAGCCCACGCCCTGGCTGAACGGCCCCGCGCAGCGTGTGGCCTTCCTGCCCGTCTCCAGTGCCTCCTCCCCACCCAAGGAAAGCCCTCTGCACCCTGCCTTGCCCAAGACGCAGCCCTGAGGCAGGAGCCCCTCGTCCTCCGACTGCCGGCCTTTGGGAACACCTGAGTCCCCCCTGCTCTCTCTTGGTTCCTCAAATTTGGCCTCAAGCCGTGGACAGCCTGGACCTTTGATTCCGGTAACAAGACTGCTGGGGGCATGGGGAAGGAAGGGGAAGTGGATGCAAATTGCCAGGGTCTGGAGCCCTGGAAAAGGACCCCGGCTGATGACATACTCGGATGTTGCTGAGACCCCTGTAGTTATTTATACCAGAGCCCGAAGCCATTAGCAGCAGCTCTGTGCCCATTTGAGTCTCAGATCTGCTCCTTCCCAGCTGTGTGACCTTGGGCAGGTTGCTTAACCTCTCTGAGCTTTCTTGTTGGGAGAGTTAGGTGAGTTAACCTGAAAGCACTTAGCACAGCACTTAAGATACAGGAGCACTTGGTAGTTAACTGACAAGGTGAGGAGAGGGTGTCATACCCGCATTCACGTCCTGCAGTGCATCCTCCTGCCAGGGAAGGGGCGGAGGAGCTGAGGACTAGGTTTTCCAGAGCGAGAGGGGTGCTTTGCGAGAGGTGTTCCTTCAGCTCTTCCCATGACTTTGTAAGCACCAGCTATCTCAGCAAAGTCCTTTCTGCCAAAGCTAAGTAGCGATTCTTGCCTCCTGCAATTGACTGATAGGGCTACTATTTTTTTACTTAGTCAACAAACCCTCAAAAAAACCCCAAAACCCTCATTAAGCTGGGCATGGTGGCACACACCTGTAATCCCAGCCCTTGGGAGGCTGAGGCAGCAGGATCGCTGCGAGTTTGAGGTCAGCCTGGGCTACAAAGTGAGTTCAAGGTCAGCGTGAACTGCAGACTGAGACCCTGTCTGTAAATAAATAAATAAATAAATATTGGCAAAACTGGAGTTTGAACTCAGGGCCTTTGCACTGAGTTCTTTCGATTTTGTTTGTGTTTTTGTTTTTGGTACCAGGAATCGAACTCAGGACCTTGCGCTTGCCAGGCAGGCGCTTGTGCCGCTGAGCTATATCCCTGGCCCTAGGGCCTTTGCACTGAGCTACATCCCCAGCCCATTTTCTTTTTTATTTTGAGACAGCATCTTGGTAAGTGACTTCATTGCCCAGGCTGGGCTTGAACTTGTGATCCTTCTGCCTCAGCCTCCCAGAGTGCTGGGATCACAGGCAGGCACAGCCACAGCCTGCTCCCACAGACATTTTGAGAGCACTTCTTCCTGCCCCTGTTCCCAGATCAAGGTTCTGAGGCAGCAGGGAAGGAGCTCCCCTATCCCTGTGCCGGTCCTCACCTGC
The DNA here is from genome assembly GCF_000276665.1 of Chinchilla lanigera. Taxonomy (NCBI): domain Eukaryota; kingdom Metazoa; phylum Chordata; class Mammalia; order Rodentia; family Chinchillidae; genus Chinchilla; species Chinchilla lanigera. Next base: position 2,331,810 of record NW_004955555.1, on the reverse strand, counting down.
CTGGGGGCATACAGGGGTGCCGACCAGGGAGATGGGGAAAGCATGGTGACCCCGGGAGCAGGGAGGAAGCGAGGAGGCGCCCCCTGGTCTGCAGAGCCCGGTCCTCTGCCTCTGAGCTCCTGTCACAGCTGGGGCACCATGGGCTCCCGTCCACCCGCCCCAGCCCACCTATCCCTGGGGCTCGGTGCGGCCACTGCCCCGACGCTGCCCTTGTAAGGAGCCAAGGCCTGGGGACACCCGAGACGCCCGGTTATAATTAACCCTGACACGTGGTGACACCCCCAACACCTGCTGCTGGGCCCCCCACCCTGTGCTGGAGTCTCCGCCTGCTTTTCACAGAGGAGAGGCAGAGCGTGCTCTAAAAATAGCTCCTTCCCAGTTGGCCCAGGGCCACCTGTCCTCTCCAGGGCAGCCGTCTCCCGGCAACACCAGGGAAAGCAGAGGGGACGGCGATCACCATCCCCACCGGCAGCCTTGAGCCTGAATCTCTCCCGCTTGGCCCGGCCTCAGTTTCCCCTAACTGTCCATGAAGGAAGGGGCACCGCAGGTCACAGTCTGCTGCAGCTGGCTGTCCCAGACTCCAACATCGGCCCTGGTCACTGCCCTCCCTGTGGCTAGGTGGCAGTAGACAAAGTCACACAGCCTCTCTGGGCCCTGGTGCCCAGCCCTGGTTCTCCCGGGGTCACTGTTAGTTTTCCCGAGAGCTGGTGCTCAGCAAGTGGGGAGGCCCAGGGCTGAGTTCCAGGGGCCCAGGCTGTTGGGGGCTGGAAGAAGGTGCCCGGGAAAAGGCTGGTGGCTGCTGCAGATCCAGGGGACCGGCCCAGGACGACGTGCCCGGACACCCACAGCCCCTGTCCCGTGTTCCAGGCGGGGGGCCAGCTGTTCCCGCCAGCCCGACTCAGCACTTGGTCGGGAGACCAGCCGGCTGGGGGGGCCCAGGCCCAGCCCCTGGGGCGGCCCATACAAGGCCATGGGGCTGGGCGTGAGGCATGCCTGGGTCCGGGGCGGGCACGGTGCCCAGGCAATGAGGCTCAGCTGCCCTCTGGGCCCCCTCCCTGGGGACAGCCCCTCCCAGCCAATGGTGCAGCCCAGGGCCCCCCTATATAAGGCAGGGCTGCAGGCTCGCCCTCCGGGTCAGCGTTACCTCCAGGATACAGACAGCCCCTTCAGCACAGCCCGGCCAGGTACTACCTGGGGACTGGGGGTCCGGCCGCATCCCCGGCTGGGGTTCTCGTGGCTGCCAGGGGCTGGTGTGGCACTGGGAGGGCGCGTGTGCGGCCTCGCCTCCTGTACACAGAGCTCAGCTTGGGAGCCCCCAACCCACGAGCTTGCCCGGCCCCCACTGTGAGCTGAGATTTTGCAGCACGAGAGGGTGGGCACAGGGGGAGCAATCCCGGAGACAAAGGCTCTTGACAGCTGGCAGCTGTCACCTCCGGCAGGTGGCGGCCGGCCAGGCCCGTGTGCATAACTTGTCACTGGAGCTGGGCGCCTCAGCGGCGGGGTGTCACCTGCAAGGGCCTGCAGGTGTTGGGGGGTCTCTGTGTGTGTGACCCTGTGTGTCCCTGTGACCTTGTGTCCGACCTTCCACGCTCTCATTTGAGTGCCTCTGTCTGTGTGCATCCCGAGCTTTGGGGTGTGACCGTGTGACTCTGTACCGTGCAGCTGGGGAGCCCGAGTTGAGGTGGGTGTGTGGCTCTGGGGCTATTTCTGCTGGTGTCTCTTTGGGGGTGACTTACTTAGCCTCAGTGCCCTCCCATGGGGTGTCCCTGACAGGGATGGGGGTGGGGACACCCTCTGAAGGGAGGGGGTCCAGGACGGAAGCCCAGGATGTCCTTGAGCCCCGAGGCCCGGTGTGCGTCCTCCTGGCTACATTGGCCCACCTGTCCTCCTGCTGACTTGGTGCAAGCCGAGCCCCGAATGGGACGTGGGGTGGCAGCCAAGGGCGGGGCAGCAGGAGTCTGCCAGGCTCTAAAAATAGCCAGGCTGGACCCAGCTGGGAAGGTCTGGGCAGGTCCCTGTCCCCCGTACCCACCCCCCACCCTCAGCTCACCCTGGTCTCGATTTCTCTCCCACAGTGCTGCCCATCCTTGGAGCTGGGCAGGGTTGTCCACCCCTTTTTGCTGGAAGGTGCCTTTTTTCTGGATCTGATGAATAAAAATAATAATAATAGCCAGGAGTTAATCCCTTGTAATTACACACCTGTAATCCCAGCTACTCAGGAGGCTGAGGCAGGAAGATTGCAAATTTGAGCCCAGACTGGGCAACTTAGTGAGACCCTGTCTTGAAAAGACAAAAAAAATAAAGAAAAGAAAAGAAATAAAAGAACTGAGGGGGTCGCTCAGTGCTCCCTGAATTCAAATCCCAGTGCTCCAAAAAGAAAAATAATAAATGCAACAAGAGCAGCCACCAGGGGGCCCCTGATCTGAGCCAGGGCCCATTCTCAGCCAGCCTGGTGCCCAGCGTGAGAGCCCTTCCCGCCGCCCCTTGGGCAAGGCTGGATTCCAAGGAGACAGAGAGAGGTCCAGACAAGCCCCGTGACCGGCCTGGTGTCGCACAGCAGGGAAATGGCATAGGTGGGATTTGAAGCTGGCCTGGCTGAGCTTTTTTCCTCCTAAAGAGCTGGCAGCTAGGAGAGCCGCCGGTCCCTGGGCGGAACCTTCATGGAGAGGGGTCCTCTGCTCACAGCCAGTCCCAGCCATGCCTCACCTCTGCCGCCCCCGCGCCTGGAAAACAGGAACAGCAGTCACCTGGCGGAACAGAAGAAGGCCTATGGGAGCCAGACACTGTTGCCAGGCTTCACCTGCATCAACTTATTTAACTCTTTCAGCACTCCCAGGAGAGCAGTGCTATCCTGGCTCTCCATTTTACAGATGCATAAACAGGCACAGAGAGGTTCAGCGACTTGCCCAAGGCCACACAGTTAGTTGTAAAAGTAGAGCTGGGATTAAAACTCAAACTGTGAGGGCCAGGTGTGGTGGTGCACACTTGTAATCCCAGCACTCAGGAGGCTGAGGCAGGAGGATCACTGTGAGTTCAAGGCCAGCCTGAACCGCATAGTGAAATCCTGTCTCAAAAAGAAAAAGCAAACAAACAAAAAAACCTCAGGCTGTCAGATTCCAAAACCTGCACTTTTTTTTTTTTTTTTTTGGTCTTTTTGAGCCAGGGTCTCACTGTGCAGTTCAGGCTGGCCTTGAGCTCACTTTGTAGCCCAGGCTGGACTCAAACTCACAACGATCCTCCTGCGTCAGCCTCCTGAGTGCTGAGATTACAGGCATGCGCCACCATGCCCGGCCTTCTTCTTTGTTTTAGTCTGGTTTGTTTTTTTGAGACGGGGTCTTATTCTGTAGTCCACGTTGACTTTAAACTCACTATATAGCTCAGATTAACTGTGAACTTGTCATCCTCCTGTCTCAGCCTCCAGAGTGCTGGGATTACAGGTGGGAACCTCCATACCCAGCTGCAGAACCTCCTCTCTTACATGTGTCTCAATACTGCTCTGGCATGAGGGTTTCCCCTTCATTACCCAGTTGGAGAAACTGAGTCCCTAACTTCCTGGCAAGACACAGGGGCTCAGAGAGGAGACCCCTCTCGCTCCAAGGACCATGGCCTGTCTGACCCCTAAACCTCTCTGGGTTCTCTGGCCACTCTGAGTGATCAACCTGATCGACCTTTTGATCCCCCCACTTCAGGTCTCCCGCACTGCCGCAGCCATGCCTTTCGGCAACACCCACAACAAGTTCAAACTGAACTACAAGCCCGAGGAGGAGTACCCCGACCTCAGCAAGCACAACAACCACATGGCCAAAGTGCTGACGCTCGACATCTACAAGAAGCTGCGCGACAAGGAGACTCCGTCCGGCTTCACCCTGGATGATGTCATCCAGACAGGCGTGGACAACCCAGGTAGATAGGGCCCCAGCGGCCTTCAGGGCCCGGGACCTGAGTTGGCCACTGTACCCCCAAGGGGTCTCAGGCCTCATCTGTACAATGGGGACCACGAGCATGGCGCGGGGGTGAGACATGGAGGCGTGGGACAGCGCACAATCCACCATCCCATAAACGCGCATGGTTATGACATGAGACCTCCTGGGAAGCCACCGAGCCCCAGTGTCCTCATCTGAAAAGTGGGCAGCTGTGTGGGAATACTGGAGCCGTGCACCCCAGGGCTTGGGGCTGAGCCTGGAGGCAAGGTGTGTGTGATCCCAGATGTCAGGGATCACACACCAGCACTGCCGCAGCCTCAGGGTCTTTCTCAAAGGATCCCTGCAGGAGGGGGCTGGAATCCAGACCCCACTCAACTGCAACAGCTTGTGACCAGAAGGGTCCCTCTCTCCCGGCCCCTGCTCCCTCTACTGGTGCATAAGCAGGTCTTTCATTTGCATTTTTTAAAGTTTTTATTCTTTTTTTTTCTTTCTTTTTTTTGGGGGGGTACCAGGAATCGAACTCAGGACCTTATGCCTGATTATGGGATCGGGCAGTGGTACAAGTGGGCACTTGTACTACTGAGCTGTATCCCTGGCCTTATTGTTTATTTTCTGTACTGAAAATTGAACCCAGAGCCTATACATTGAGCTACATCCCCCACCTGCCCCCTTTTTTAAAAATCTTTTTGAGATAGGGTGCTGCTATGCAGTTCAGGCTGGACTTGAGCTTACTTTGGAGCCCAGGCTGGTCTCAAACTCGCAAGATCCTTCTGCCTCAGCCTCCTGAGTTCTGGAAGTACAGGTGTGTGCTACCACGCCTGGCTTAAATTTTTATTTTTATTTATTTATTTTTATTTTGCTAATTTTTGGTATCAGGAATTGAACTCAGGACCTTGTGTTTGCCAGGCAGGTGCTTATGCCCCTGCACTATATCCTCAGCTCAAAGTTTTTATTTTGATTCATGTAGTTTTCTGTTGTTGTTGTTTTTTTTTTTTCTGGTCCCGGGAACTGAACTCACAACCTTGTGCTTGCCAGGCGGCGCTGTGCAGCTGAGCTAACTCCCCAGCCCTAAAGTTTTTATTTTGAAACAGGATCTCACTAAGTCACTCAGTTGCCCAGGCTAGGCTTGAACTTGTTATCTTCCTGCCTCAGCTTCCCCAAGTGCTGGAATTACACATGTGCACTCTCGGGCCCAGTTTTTATATTTTTACTCTTTTGTCCATGCTGGGGTTGGCACCCAGGGTTGCACACATGCCAGACAAGTGCTCCACCACAGAGCTACACGCTGGCCTATGAGAGGGTCTCACACACACGCACACACATGCACGCACACACTGGAGGCTGACTTCTGGGAGTGAGCGCCTCTGACCTCAGCCCGCACCCCCAGGTCACCCATTCATCATGACTGTGGGCTGCGTGGCCGGCGATGAGGAGTCCTACACAGTGTTCAAGGACCTCTTCGACCCCATCATCCAGGACCGGCATGGGGGCTTCAAGCCCACTGACAAGCACAAGACTGACCTCAACCACGAGAACCTCAAGGTCAGCCGCCCCCAGGCCAGGGACCGAGACGTGACAGAGATAAGGAGGGTGGGGAGGGGACGGAGATGCAGGGCAGAAGAGGTTGCAAAAGCAAAATCTGATGCAGAGCAACAGGGACAGGACAGGAAGGGTCAGGGAGGGGAGAGATGAAGAGAAATAGAAATGAGGAGGAAAGAATGCGAAAGGACGTGGAGAGAAAACAAAAGCCCGAACAAACAAAACCAAAAAAACAAAAAACCAAAAAAACAAGCTGGTGTGGTGGTTCACGCTAGTAATCCCAAGCGTCTGGGAGGCGAGGCTGAGGCAGGAGGCTCACCCTGAGTTCAAGGCGAGCCTGAAAAACATGGCCCCTCCACCTACACATAGTCTGAACTACAGGGCGAGACCCCGTCTCAAAAAACCGAAGTGGGGAAAGAGTGGAGGAATAGCTGGTGGGTAGTGAGGCTAGGAAAGCAGAGGGGCTCGGGAGGTGGCTGGGCGTCAGAGCCCAGGAGTCCTGGGAGTACCTGGGAACCAGGGGAGACCTCAGAGTTCTGGGGAGATCTGGAGACCTGGGGAGGCTAGGGGAACCTGAGGGCTGGGGATGGGGCAGCGGGCTGGCTGGGCCGCACCCCGAAGGTCCCTGGGCCTGATGCACGCACGCTCCCCAGGGCGGAGACGACCTGGACCCCAACTACGTGCTCAGCAGCCGCGTGCGCACCGGGCGCAGCATTAAGGGCTACACGCTGCCCCCGCACTGCTCCCGCGGCGAGCGCCGCGCCGTGGAGAAGCTGTCGGTGGAAGGTGAGTGCCTCCTCACAGGGAGTGGGGGTCCCCAATGTGCCCCGCTTCCCAAACACCTGCAGCCAGCGAGGCACATCGTGGGTGCCCGAACAGGTGGGTCCTGAGAAGCCCCGCAGACATCTAGCTGCTCCGGTCCTCGCAGTCAGTCTTTCATTCAGCAAACATTTCGGGTTGGCCCGGCCCTCGGTGGGGCGAAGCTCGCAGGTCTCATAGAGCTCTCGGCCTGGCGGGAAGAAGAGAGGAAACCCGCACCAAGAAATTAGTTGTTTCAAAGTGCCGTGAAGCGGGGCTGGGGATTTAGCTCAGCGGCAAAAGTGCCTGCCTGGCAAGCACAAGGTCGTGAGTTCGGTTCCCGGTACCAGAGAAAAACACACACACACACAAAAAAAAGTGCCGTGAAGCCAAGAAAGGGGGCGGGGAAGAGGGGAGGGGAGCCCCTGAGAAGGGCGTGTTGGGATGCCCCTGGGAAGAAGGACCCCCAGCAGGCGGAACAGCAGGCGCACCGGCCCCGGGGTGGCACTGTGTGGGAGGAATAAAGAGGAGCCAGCCTGGCACAGAAACAGTGACCACGGGCAGCAGCGCAGGGCGAGGTGCTGTGGCCGCACGGTGTGGACCTGGGAGCCGGAGGATGGCGGGGCGCACAGAGGAACAGCTTCCTTACCGATGAGATCTCTCCAGCTGCTGATTATGGGATCGGGCAGTGGGGGATCAGAGAGACCGAGGGCGCCCCTGACATGGCCCATGGCCCGGGTGGGGACAGAGCAGGTGTTCAGCAGCGGAACCACCACAACCTGCAGGGAGTGTGGTGCTGGTAGATATTTAACAGCTGCTCTCGGGGAGGAGAAATTCCTGACTGGAAGCGAGAGCCGGTTTCCGTGGCATAAATTCTCTTGCTGTGGCCAGTTTTAAGCTCTTGAGGTTATAACACTAGACACAGGGCAAGGGGCACGTCCTTCTGTGGTACTCCACCACACAGGTACGGGAGATGAAGAAAGCATTAATAATCATAAAATAATTGTGATCACATATAACACAGTCTATTATATAAGAATATTTGTCTTAGTTATATTTTGTTGGTGTTGTTGCTGAGATACAATATCTGACACCCAAAGTTACAGGAGGGGAGGTTTTGACTTATAATTTGTACAGGTTTTAGTCTGTAATTGGTTGGCCCCGAGGCAGACTGACATCACAGAGGAGAAACAGATTATGGGGTGCAGAAGGTAGCAAAGCTACAAAATACTGAAGAAGCAAATCCAAGTGACCTTAGCAGCTTCTTCTGCCCCTTTTATATTTTATCTAGGCTGCTGGGTTTAGAGCAGTGTCAAACCAATCAGTGGACTGATTTAGTATTCACACACCCTTAATCCCTGAACCACACATTCTAGATCCAGCCACCTCTGAAAAAGCTCCACCTATGACTGCGTGAGGCTTTGGGGGCACATCTAGACACCTATCATAACATTCTGCCCCTGGCCCTGGCATTTAGGCTATCTTTAAGCATTGCTAAGCTCTTGACAGTTTTAGCATTGTTGAAAAGTCTAAGTGTAAAGTCTCTTTTGAGATTTAAGGCAAACTCTTAGCTATGAATCCCTGTATGAAAAGAAAGTTAAATACTTTAAACATTTAATGGTGTAAGATAGACATTATCATTTTAAAAGGTATAAATAGGGGAATATGAAGGAGAGGAACTGAAGCAGATCTAAAATCTACCCAGGCAAACATTAAGTCTTATAGTTTTATGTCTAGCAGATGACCTACATTTTTTACTTTTTTAAACTTTTGGAGTCTTGCTGCACCTTTGGCTTTATATTTACACCTTTATATATTACCCTTTCAGGGGCACACTGCCTGGCCTTCTGGGCCTTCTAAAATCTGGGTGGAAGTCTTTCTGTTCCCCTAACTCTTGCGTTCTGCATGCACCCAAAACCAGCACCATGTGGATGATGCCAAGGTCTGCTGCTAGGCTTTTTTTTTTTTTTTTTTTTTGGCTGTAGGGGTTGAGTGCTTATGAACTAAATCTTGAGAAACAACTTTTCTAGGCTGCTGCCATTTTGGAACATGGTTTTCTGGGGCTCTGTTTTTTTGTTTGTATGTTTGTTTTTGTTTTTTGAGACAAAAAAACATAGTGAGGGTCTCACTATGTAGCCCAGGCTAGCCTTGAACTTGTGGTGATCCTCCTGCCTCAGCCTCCTAAGTGCTAGGAGTACAGGCACACACCACCACACCCAGCCTAGGGTTTTCTTCTTAAAGCAAAGTTTTTTACTTTTGCAATTTTGAGGCTGTAAAGGGTGGAGTCTTGCTGGTTTTTGTGATGACTTCAGGCTATCTTTTATATTGTGTCTCTTTTTTTTTTTT
>NW_004955555.1:2286364-2322399 GCF_000276665.1 Chinchilla lanigera | reverse complement strand
CAGTCACTGCAATGACCCCATTTCTACTACCAAATTCTGTTTTAGTTGCTTGTGTGCATGTATGTGTGCCTGTGTTTGTGTGTGTGTGTGTGTGTGTGTGAAGACAGGGTCTCGGTGCATAGTTCAGGCTAGCCTTGAACTTACTATGTAGCCCAGGCTGGCCTCAAACTCATGGTGCCCCTCCTGCCTCAGCCTCCCAAGTACTGGGATTACAGGTGTTCTCCACCATACCTGGCTTTAGTTACTTTTTTTTGTTGCTAAGACAAAATACCCAATGCCCAAAGTTATTTTGCCTTACGGTACTCTATACTTGGCTGGCTCCAAGGCAGGGCAGGGTGGCATGGCAGACAAGCATCACAGAGGAGAAACTGTTCATGGTGAGCAGAAGGTAGCAAAGCAACAAAGTGGTGAAGAAGCAAGTCCAAGTGACCTTACCAGCTTTTTTCTGCCCCTTTTGTATTCTAGGCTATCGGGTTTAGGGTGGATCCCAAACCAATCAGCGGTCTGATTTAATACTCACACACCCTTCCTCCCATCATCACACACTCTAGATCCAGCCACCTCTGAAGAAACCCACCTATAGCTACATAACACTTTAAAAAAATCTTAACATAAGCCATAACAATATTACAAAGTATTAAATACATATAATGTATAAATATTACATAAATATTTATCATATATGCAAATCTATTCCATAGGCACATATTGAAGACATAAGTATATATGAATAACAGTCTACTTTATTTACTTGTTGTTATTTTTTGAGACAAGGGCTTGCTTTGTAGTGCAGGCTGACCTTGAACTCACTGTGGAGCCCAGGCTGGGCTTGAACTTGTGGCGATTCTCCTGCCTCAGCCCTTCCTCGGCACTGCAGGAGGACTGGATGGGAGGGGTCTGCTCTTTGTTCCTGGGGGCAGCCAGGGAGGGATCAAATTGGGCTCAGGTCTGTATGCACATTGTGCGAGTGCCTTCGGGGCACCCATGGGCTGGGGGGGGGCACAGCTCGGCCGAAGTGGGGTGAGCTCCTGACCACCCGCTGTGCGGCCCCTCAGCCCTCAACAGCCTGACGGGTGAGTTCAAGGGCAAGTACTACCCTCTGAAGAGCATGACCGAGAAGGAGCAGCAGCAGCTCATCGACGACCACTTCCTGTTCGACAAGCCCGTGTCCCCGCTGCTGCTGGCCTCAGGCATGGCCCGAGACTGGCCCGACGCGCGTGGTATCTGGTGAGCCCGTCTCTCCCAGCTTCCTCCTCCCCCAGGGTCTTCTGGTGCCCTGGGATGCCCTTCATGCCTCTGCCACGGTGGAGGGCATGACCTTGCCATGCACCCTGCCGTCCCGAGGTCTGCGTGTCATATTTTGGGAAACTTGGAACACAGAAGTGCAATAAAGAATTGAGGCAAACCAGACTCCTGGGCTCCAAGCCCAGCTCCGTCGCTTTCTGGCCGTGTGACCGCACGCTCCTATGGGCCCAGCTACTGTGGGGGACTGAGGTGGAAGGGTCACTTGAGCCCTGGAGTTTGAGACCGGTTTGGGCAGTGCAAGACCCTGTCTCAAAGAAGAAAAAAAGCCATTCAGTTGTGCAGCCTTGGGCAGGTTGGCCAGTTTCCCCAGCTGTGAAACAGGGATCACAATAATTCTTGGCCCTTGGAACCCTTACCAGGATTAAATAACTTTTCTTTTGGTTTTTCTTTTTTTTTTCTGGTACCGGAAATCGAACTCATGACCTCACGCTTGCTAGGCAAGCACTGTGCCACTGAGCTAAATTCCCAGCCCCAAGGATTAAATAATTTATGTACTAGATTTTCTCCCCCAGTACTGGGGGTTGAACCCAGGGCCTTCTAAGCTTCATCCTCTGTCTTTATTTTATTTTTTATTTTGAGACAGGGTCTGGCTATGTAGTCCAGGCTGGGTTTTTTTTTTGTTTTTTTTTTGGTCTTTTTGAGACAGGGTCTTGCTATGCAGTTCAGGCTGGCCTTGAGCTCACTTTGTAGCCCAGGCTGGTCTCGAACTCACAGTGATCCTCCTGCCTCAGCCTCCCAAGTGCTGGGATTACAGGCATATGCCACCACGCCAGGGTCCCCAGCCCTTTTTAAAATTTATTTTGTTCTTTTAACATTCTGAAACAGGAAAAAAAAATAAAATTCTGAGACAGAGTTTCGCCTATATTGCTAAATTTTCTAGACTGGGCTTGAACCTGTGATCTTCCTGCCTCAGCCTCCCAGAGTGCTGGGAGTACAGGCCTGCACGACCGCACACAGCTCCCCTTCAGGTCTTAATATTTACGATTCTAAGCCTATTTCCCGATGCTTGGATCTGGGATACTGCAGATTAGGAATATCCAGGCTCAGCTACTCTGATTCCAAGCTGCTGGGGGCCAGAGCCTGAGATTCCAGGAATCTGCAATTTCCTTTTCTTTTTAAAATTTTTTTGGTGCTGGAAATGGAACCCATGGCTTCTTGCATGCCAGGCAAGTGCCTACCACTGAGCGACACCCCAGCCATAAGAGCCTGTAATGCTGTCCAGATTTAGTCCTTCTGGTCTGGGCTTGGGGTTTTGCGGAGGCAGGGCCTTCAGAGTCTTCGGGCTTAAGCTGCTGTGATTGTCGGGAAACCAATCCACTCATCTCCTGCCCCTCAGGCCAGCCTCCCCCAGTCGGGGTTGTGTTTGGGAGATGACAGGGAACGTGTCCCTGGGCACTGACTGTTTGCCCTCTTCGGCCCCCACCCTAGGCACAATGATAACAAGAGCTTCCTGGTGTGGGTGAACGAGGAGGACCACCTTCGGGTCATCTCCATGGAGAAGGGGGGCAACATGAAGGAGGTTTTCCGCCGCTTCTGCGTGGGGCTGCAAAAGGTGAGCGTCTACCCCACGCTTCTAAGCGCTCCTCCCGCTTGCGCGCTCCACCCACTTCCAAAGTACCTGCCCGGCCCATGCAAGCCCCGCCCACAAAGCCTACCTCTTCCCAAGGACCCGCCCTTCCTGTGCCAAGCCCCGCCCTTAGAATCTCGCTATTTCCGAGGCCCCGTCCCAACATTGGCTCCGCCCATATGCTCAAGGCGGGCCTTAAGAACCCTCCTCCCGTGTCCGCAAGCCCCGCCCCTCAGAAGCCAGCTGGCCTCTCTGTAGCAGGGCTCTCTCCACCGTTTGCGCTCCTCAGCTCTACCCCTCCACACCTGTCTCCACTCACGTCCACGCGCCCTGTCCCTCCGAGCCCGGCAGTGTTTGGGGGTGACCACTGGCCCTAACTCTTGGTCCTCCCCACCCCTCAGATCGAGGAGATCTTTAAGAAAGCTGGCCACCCCTTCATGTGGAATGAGCACCTGGGCTACGTGCTCACCTGCCCGTCCAATCTGGGCACCGGGCTGCGTGGCGGCGTGCATGTGAAGCTGGCGCACCTCAGCAAACACCCCAAGTTCGAGGAGATTCTCACCCGCCTGCGCCTGCAGAAGCGGGGCACAGGTGCGTCCGGGGCCTCTCCTGCACCCCAGCCTCTGGGGGCGGGTGGAAGGGCAGGCGGGGCATTCCCTCGAGTGCTGGGATCGGTAAGGGCTGCCCCTCTGTGAGCCTCAGTTTCTTCCTCTGTAAAACGGGCAGGAGCACGTCTCATAGGAGTTAGCATGATATTATCCCCTAACCTCCCTTGGGACTTTAGTCTCCCCATTTGTAAATGGGGTGTGGTCAGAACTCAACCTCTGGTAGCTGTAGATTTTCTTTTTCTTTTGCACGCGCATGTGTGTTTTGAGACAGTCTCACTATGTGGTTCAGGCCGGCTTTGAACTCACTATGTAACCCCAGCTGGCCTTGAACTTGCTGCGATCCTCCTGCCTCAGCCCTCTAGGAGGTTTACAGGCGTGCGCCACCACATTTGCTGTTTTCATGTTGGGTGGTTGAGAGATGAGGCACCTACCATATCTAAAGCTGGACACGGGGTCCCGAGTAGACAGACACTACCAGGCTCTGTGTACGCTAACCCGCTGGGGCAGGCACTCCGTACACGCGGCTGCCGCGGTTGTCCTGGGCGCCCCCAGCCGCTGTGCTCCCGCTCATGCCGGTCCTCTGCTCCCGCAGGTGGTGTGGACACGGCTGCCGTGGGCTCGGTGTTTGACATCTCCAACGCCGATCGGCTGGGCTCTTCCGAGGTAGAGCAGGTGCAGCTGGTGGTGGACGGCGTGAAGCTCATGGTGGAGATGGAGAAGAAGCTGGAGAAGGGCCAGGCCATCGACGACATGATCCCTGCCCAGAAGTAGAGCAGCCCCCAGCACATCTGGCGCTCCGCGGCTTCTCCACACAAAACAATAAATGAATAAAAGCAACGGCGGCCTTGGCTGTGTGTGCGACAGTCGCTGAGAGAGGAGGAGAGGGTCTTTTGCCATTGGCCACTGTGTCCTCCAGATGGTTTGCCCTTTCTCGGTGTGCTTTATCCCGTCTCTAAAATGACGATAGAGTACCGGCTAATCCCACGATGATAAGGCTGGATAAAGCTGGGAGAATGTGAGCTGACAGATGAGGCCCACCGTCACACAGCCACGCCTGGGCCTTTTCGAACTTCTCTCAGTCAGTCGATCTCAGATCTCAAACACACAGGCCATGAAGGGGCAAAGCAGGCCAAACAGAACGTCTGAGTCTGGCCATGGAGCACTTCTCACTGGCTTCCTCCTGTCCACTCTACTGCATCCTCTACAGCTGCCAGCCTTTTATTTTTTTGAGACAGGGTCTCTGTGCAGTCCAGGCTGGCCTTGAACTCACTATGTAGCTCAGGCTGGACTTGAACTTGTAGCGATCCTCCTGCCTCAGCCTCCTGAGTGCTGAGATGACAGGTGAGCACCACCACACCTGGCAGCTGGCAGCCTTCTGAAATGCTCTTGCTTTTGGTAAGGAACCTGTCACGGTCCCCACACTCCTAGTGTGCTCCCATTACTCATGAGTCTTCAAGGTCACACTAAAATACATAGGCTGGAGCTCATTTTTGCAGCTCTCCCCCGCTTATTGCTCTTTCACTCTGCAAGTACCACCTCGGTGACTTTTCCTTCCCGAGTCTGGAGCTTGGGTCAGAGCATCCTTAAGAAGTCCAAGATGGGTCTTTTGGGGAGCTTGGTCCCAGGAAGGAGCCAAAGGGAGCCATGGCATGGCAACCAAGAGGTTAGACCAGTCGGTTGGCATCTGAATGTCTATTGGTTGCTGAGTGCATCAATAACCTCCACTCAGCCAAACAGGTCAAGGCGTCCTGCCAAGGACGTAGTGGGCGGGCCCAAAAAAGATAGGTTTCAGAAACGCGGGCCCTAGAGTCACACGACTATAATTCCAGCACTCAGGAGGCTGAGGCAGGAGGATCGTTGTGAGTTCGAGACCAGCCTGGGCTACAGAGTGAGCTCAAGGCCAGCCTGAACTGCATAGGGAGACCATGTCTCACAAAGACAAAAAAAAAAAAAAAGAAAAGAAAAGAAAAGAAAAGAAAAAGAAATGTGGGGCAGAGATAGCAGGAGCCAGAGGCCGCAGGAACCGGGCAGAGATACTTTGTTCAACTCTGTTTTGTTTGTTGCTGGTGGTGGTGGTTTTTTCGTCTTTTTGAGACAGGGTCTCACTACACAGGTCAGCCTGGCCTTGAACTCTCTTTGTAGCCCAGGCTGGCCTGCAACTCACAGTGATTCTCCTGCCTCAGCCTTCCAAGTGCTAGGATTACAGGCCTGAACCACCGCATCCGGCTTATTCTTTTTTGCTGTTGTTGTTCAACTCTTAAGAGACACAGACTAAGTCCCCTTAGAGATCAGGAAGAGCATCTTCTTACACAGAGGAGAAACTGAGGCCCAAGGGTGTCCCCAAGGGTTCTCAGGATCACTGAAACAGGAAAGTTAGAAGATATCCAAAGATCAGCGAGCCGTGGTGACCCACGCCTGTAATCCCAACACTCTTGGAGCCTGAGGCAGGAGGATTGAAAGTCTGAGCCTAGCTTGGGGAGCTTAGTGAGTCCCTGTCTCAAAGTAAAAAGATAATAAACGGCTGAGGATGTAGCTCAGCGTGAGGACCCTAGGTTAGATTTCCAGCGAAGGACACCAGGATCTCCTTTACAGTTTTATCATCAACTGCTGGTCCCATTGCTAATTCTAGCCTCACACCCAGAGGCCAAGAGACACACTCAATGGGGACAGTCCAAGCCGGCCAAGTTCGCAGCTTGTGCACCTGTCAGTGACCACATCTTCCCCATTTTCCACATAAGCCACTTAAGTCTGTCAGGAATTGCACCCTGGCATCTCTCCTTCCTTCCCCATCCACCCGGCACACAGGAAAAATCCTTTCTGCGGATGTGGTGGCGCACGGCTGTCATCCCAGCACTCAGGAGGCTGAGGCAGGAGGATCGCAACGAGTTCGAGGCCAGCCTGAGCCTAAACTACATGTCGAAAACTCATCTTCAGAAAAACAAAAAAATCAACACCGTCCCTCCCGGCTCACAATGTTGTCATGGAGCCCCAGTGGCCATGGAAGAAAACACAGGTTCTCTCCTCCATCTCCAAGGCTGCCTGCTATCTCAGTGAGCCGGCGCTCATCCTGGGTCACGTGTCATTTGCGGAGGGACCTGTGCTCTTTCCAGCCACTGTGCACCGTGCCCTCTGCCTCGGATGCAAGTCCTCCTCCTCCAGGAAGCCCTGGTCAGCTCTGATCCTCCTCTGGACGGTCGGTCTGAGGCCGCATCTAAGTCAGTGGGCTGTGAACTCGAGGAGGGAAATACTAGGGCTGTCCCAGCACGAAGGACGCTTTGGGCGACACACTCAGCTCCCCGCCCCTCGCACAAATCCCTTCACGGCTCCCCAGACTCAGAAGGCCCAGCGTGCTCTTTGGCCCCTGAGCCCCATGTGGACAAGCTCTGCCTTCCCCTGCGGAAGTCTGGCTCCCACGTCCCTCCCACCTGGATGTCTTGACTTTCCTTGGTGGAAGCTTAAGTTCGTTCTAGGTAAGGATCTTGCCACTCTAGTCATTGATTGGTTGAGGACTGACCACATAACTCATACGGGCCAATCAGAGCAGATCTCAGGACTGCCGCAAACTGGTGAGTGGGTCTCACCGGGGCACAACCTAAGCTGGAGGGACAAGACTGTGGCGCAGTGGGCATCAACCCTGCCAACAGGAAGGGCGGGCTGGATGCAACTACTGGAACAAACACTGATGATTGGGGGGGTGTTGATGCCTGAATCCAACCATACCTGAAGCTGGAAATCCCTGGACTATTAAGTAACAAGCCAACACACACTTTTTTGCTTTGCCAGTGTAGACAGATTGTTAGTCTTCATACAGCATTTCTCTTGCTAATTCTCCACACATGCCCAACACAGCAGCCATGCTGAGGTTACATACTGAGTTCTCTCAAGTTACACCATGCACTCCCACTTCTGTCTGGGCTTTTGCTTTTACCCAAGGACTGGACAACTCCTAGTCGTCCTTCAAAGCCCAACTCCAGCATCAGTATCAGTATCTCTGGTGCTTCTTCCCCAACCCTCCTCAGGCTTTCTTCTGGGCTGCCCAGGACAATGGCTTCTCTAGTGCTTGTCTTCCATGGACAGGGGTTTCTTGTGTCTCCATGTCCAGTACTGGGGCTGGCACGGAGTAGGCACTGGTCAATGACTGTTTATTGAATAAATGTACTACTAGAGTAGGAAGAGGCTAGAGTCCAGTGTAACACGGTGGCGGGAGTGGACGCACAGGGGACCTGCTCGAGGATCTGAGGCCTGGCGGCTGGGGCTGAGTTCTGTCCTGCCCTCCTCCATGATCATCCTCACCCCCGCCACTCCCATTCTGCAGAGGACCCCGAGGCTCAGGAGGGGCGGCGCAGGCCCAAGGTCAACACCTCCTCTGCAGGCCAGGGCAGGGCAAGAGGACCCGGGCCGGCGTTGGGGGACTCTTCTAAGTTTATTGGGCGACAGGCTGCAGGTGAGGGGCTGACAGGAGGGCAGGGGTAATAACTTAAAAACTGGAGGTGACAGCGGCAGCTCCTCGGGAGACCTCTGCAGAGGAGACGGGTGGTTATTTACAAGGATTTGTACAAAGTGCCCCTGCGCCAGCCTGGGGCAGAGGAGGGGTTCGAGCATGGGGGGGCAGGAGGGGAAGGAATCGGCCTCTCTGACCCCACTGCCGCTCCCCGACCCTCCAGTCTCCAGGCTCAGCAGCTCTCCCTGCCCCTGCCCAAGACCTAATTCTTGAGCTGTTGGGAAGAATGGAAGTTTCCTCAGTTTCCCTTCCTGCCCCTGCCCTGTCCCCAAAGTCTTCTCAGGTGCCCCATGGCAGGGTGAGGGGGCCAGGACCAGATGGAGGCTTCGGGCGGGCGCCAGCTCCCACCTCCCAGTCCTCCCTCCCTCTCTCCGTGGGAAGCCCAAGAACAGCAGCGGGGATGGGATGACCTCTGCTCCCCAGTCCAAGCCAGGGAAACCAAGGCGACGATAAAGGGAGAGGGTACCCTCCCTGTCCCCTTTTCCTCCTGCAGAAGCGAAGAGAACAGGAAAGAGAAAAAAAGGGACCCGGGGCCACGGAGGCTCAGAGCTCGAGGTCGTTGGAGATGCGGGTGACGAGGGTGCGGAAGGCCAGGGCGGTGCCCGCCACTCGGCGGAAGAGCACGCCCCGCAGGCCCGGCCGGGGCAGCTGGCAGACCTCCACTTCAAAGTGGGACAGGGGCTCGGGCCCGCCCGCACCCCCGTGCAGGCAGGCCAGCAGGAAGGGCTGTGGCTGGCGGCAGCGGCAGCGTGCGGCCGCCGTGGCCTGGCGCAGAGCTGCCATCAGGGCCTCAGGAGGGCGCGAGCTGGTCAGCTTCACACTCCAGGGGAATCGGAGCAGCCGGGGGGCGGTTTCCGCTTGATCCCAAGGTAGATGGCCACTGGGTGGGAAGACGGCAGAGGTCAGTGAGTGGGGGAGTGGGAAGGCCGGCTGGGGACAACTCTTAGGACAGACACCTGGCCGTCCCCTTCAAAGCCACTCTCCCTTTGTCCTCCAGTGACTTCAGCTGAACAACCACGAGGCAGAGCTTGCCTTGGCCACATAGTTTGGGTGAGAAGTTTCCCTCTGTATTTGGGGATCTCATTAGAGCAGCTGAGCTCATTTTCTTCTGGTAATGAAGACTGCCTCTCCCCTGGGAGACCAGGGATTCTCTCTTAGACTGCACCGTCTGTTCAAAGGGGTGCTTGGAAATTTCTGGGGGCTTTCTAACACGTTCTGGGACAGGATACTATAGTGTTTATTAGTCTGGGTACAAAGGCAGGTCAGGAATCATAAATGTTCTACAATGGACAGTACAGCCCTGCACAAAAAAGACCCATCCCTCCCGAGAAGCCTTCTGATCTAGGCTCTCTGCATTTGATGGGACTGACCCTGCCCCTCACTACCAAGGGAGAGTAACGACTCTGTTCTGGCCAGAGAGAGAGGTCCATTTCCTTGGCACCCGGGATTGGGTCAAGAATAAACACATGATCAGATCTAACCAATCAGAGTGCTTCACCCTTCTGGCCATTGGCATTGGTTTAGAGATGAGCATGTGACTTATACTCAGCCAATGAGAATCATTCCTGGGAAGTTGCAGGAACTCCTGGGAAGGCTCTGGTTTCTGCTGGGGTCTCTAAACTGGAACAGTGTCAAACTAACGCAAGGCTTGAAGGAGCTACCACTGCCATATGGCACTGCTTTGGTAAGTGAAGTTTTATTGGGATACAGCCACACCCATTTGTTTTTGTACTGAATAGGGCCACTCTGAATGCCAGAGACAGACTGGCTCTCAAGACCTAAAATACTCAGTCTTGCCTGTACTATTTGGCCAGGGGCGTCAGCAATGCTTTGGCCTTTAATGGGAGAGAGGCGGAAGGGAGCAGGGTGCTGGCGGGGAGGGGAGCTGGGCTGGTGATGCGCTGAGGCTGACGCTCAGGATGATGGGTCGGGGGTGGAAATGAGAGGAATCAGTGCTGCTGTGTGAGGGAGGGTTGGGGGAAATTTTTGGGAGCTGGCCTTGGAAAATGAGACTTGGGTCCCTTTTCAGAGCCTGAGCTGAGTGGCGGGGGCTGCTGGGGGTGGTGGGGTGCCAGGCAGTCTGGGGTCCACAGGTGCACTCACCTTGTGACCTCAGGTCCCCCGATTCTCTCAGGTTCGTCTGCGACCCTAGGACGGGGGAGGGAGGCAGAGTGTCTAACGTGGACAGAGGCCTCCCCCCCTGCACCTCATTGCTTCAGCCCAGTACCCACCCCAGCCAGGCCCTGTGGAGGGTGGTGGATGAGGACTCCATCCCCTCTCCGGCCGCAGAAGGGGTTTACAGTGAAACGGTTAGCGCACGTCAAAGGAGAGATACTGAGGAATTTGGAAGATGAAAGATGGGAGTGGGCAGACACACATACAGAAAGGGCGGCAGAGACAGGCACACAAGAGCACACACTTACGGACACACGCACACACACACTCTCTCAGACTCTGTTTAAACAGCAGATACCTCATTGAAGAGCGCCCCCCCCACTTTTCCCAGTACGTGTCACACACAGATAGTCACATCTAGGTCCTCTACTAGAAGGTTGGCTCTGCTGGGAGTGGAAAGACAAGTTTTTTCGTTTTGTTCCCTCTCTGCCCCGGGGCCTAGAACAGTGCAGTGAACCTATGGTCCACGCGCCATGGCGGGCTTCTTGTATCACTGAAAGCTCTAAAATGTTCCCTGTGCCTGCAAGGACAGTGCCAGGTGCACAGTGAGTGCTCAGTGAGTAACGGAATGGATAGAAAGAGCAAGTAAGTTCTTTTGTTTTTGAGACGGGGTCTTGCTTTGTAGTTCAGGCTGGCTATGAACTCACTGTGTAGCCCAGGCTGGCTTGGAACTACTAGCGATCCTCCTGCCTCAGCGTCCCAAGTGCTGGGATTACAGGTGTGGGCCATCACGCCTGGCTTATCTCTAATTATGTACTCATCAAGTACTTTTTTCAGGGAGGTATTCTCCAGCGGGTTCAAGTATCACCTCATTCAATGCTCAGAGCAACCCTTACTGAAGGGTTCTGCTGTTACTACCTGCGGGCCTCCCACGCTCGCGGTGCGCGCGTACACGCACACACGCATGCACACACACACACGCAGACAGGAAGGCAGCAAGAGTGAGAGTGTGAAAGGGACTTACTGATCTTGGATCCCTGGGGCAGAGAGGCGCCTGAGACACAGCGGTTAGAGTTCTGCCGTTTAGAGGGATCGAGGGTAACCCTGCAGTGTGAGGAAGAGGAGGAGGAGGAAAGGAGCAGGAGGAGCAGGAGGAGACATCAGGGTACAGCAGCAGAGCAGAGTAGTTGGACAGGTTGGTCCGTCGCCTGCCCCCGCCCCGTGTCCCCATGTCCCCTGGCACTCACCGTCGGGTCAGTTTGGAGGTCAGCTTGGTGAAGAGGTTGGTGGTGGTACGCGGCCGCCCGGCGGGCAGGGGAGCAGCCTCATGGGCCAGTGTGGGAGAGGCGGGGGGCCCGTTCTGCACACCCCCGCCAACCCCGGCCCCTGCCCGCCGGTCCCGGACCTGGCCGCCGTGGAAGGTACTGCGGACGGTGGAGCCGCGTGCCAGGCGGCTCCGCTCCCCTGATGGGGGAGCCAGGCTGTGACTGGAGGGGGAGGCAGGGGGCGCCCGTGAGGTGCCTGAGCTGTGGGCAGAGAAGGACAAGTGAGGGTGGGGCTCTGAGGCAGGCCTGGGGCCCAGTCCCTCTGGTTACTTGCTGTGTTGTGGAGCCCTGAAACCCCAACTCAGGCCCAGGCTGCCGTGCGCAGTTGTACAGCTGTGTCCTACAGAACCCGGCACTATTTTGTCGACTCATCCTCCTTCTAAGTTATCTTTCCTTCAAACTGCTCCCCACAAACTATCCCGTGTCCAACTCTTTTTTAAATTAAATTAAATTAAATTTTTTGTCTTTTTGAGACAGGGTCTCACTATACAGTTCAGGCTGGCCTTGAGCTCACTTTGTAGCCCAAGCTGGTCTGGCACTCGCAACCACATTCCTGCCTCAGCCTCCCGAGTGCTGGGATTACAGGCGTGCACCACCATGCCCGGTTCTCTTTTTTTAATTTTAATATTTTGGTTTTTGTGAGACAGAGACTTGCTCTGTAGTTCAGGTTGGCCTTGAATTCACGATGTAGCCTAGGTTGGCCTGGAACTCATGATAATCCTCCTGCCTCAGCCTCCTGAGTGCCAGGATTACAGGATTACAGTTCCTCTTTCTAGACTTTACAACTAAATAGATTCACATAAACTTCAGGGTGATACTCTCACTGTTTGCAATCCGAAGTGCAAGAACCAAATCAGTTTGGCAAAGCCTATGCTGCCCGAGCGTGGCTCAGGGAGGTTCCAGGGACATTCCTGTCCTCTCGTCCAAACTCAGGGAGCAAAGGTGAACCTCAAGGCTATCTATACTTGTGACAACTTCTTGACAGGTGACAATACAGAGGAAAGGATTCCTCTTCCAATTCTTTCAAGATGCTATGTGGGAAGAGAGGGTCCTTCTGTCCCAGGATCATCTTCTAGCTCCTCTGACATACCCAGTCCCCATAGTGAGTGGCAGACCTCCAGTTTCTATCTTTCCAGGGAAGGGGCAGCCTGGACCTCAGTAAGAAAACCCAGAACCCATTCTCCCCTTTTCACTCTTGGTATCCAGACACCTAACAGTGTGAGCCAGGCACATGGCCTCCCAGCGAGAGACTACATTTCCCATTCTCCCTTGCAGCTAGGGTCCTTCTGTCATGTGACACGGTCATGTGACTGTGCTTTGCCCAATAGGAAGCACAGGTGCTTTGAACCATTTCTGGGCCACACCTTTAAAAGGAATGCTGCCCTTACTCTCTACTTGTTCACCCACAGCGGACACACTGGAACTGGAGCAGTGGTCTCAGACCCAGAGCTGGAGCCCGTCACTGAGACTGGCAGGATTACCTGGGTCCTTGGAGAAACCTACCCATCCACCCTTGTGGGCTAAACCTCCATTACATGTACGCCACTGTATGCTGGGATCTCTTTATTCCTCCAGCTCCGTCTATAACTGACCCACTGTTTCCCCAGCAGAACAGGCAAACCACATATTCTCGTGGCTACAAACAGTGCACTCTGGGAGGCTGAGGCAGGAAGAGTGCAAGATCAAGCCCAGCCTGGACAACTTAGTGAGACCCTGCCTCAAAATTTAACTTGAAAAAAAAAAAAAAAGGCTGGGGATGTAGCTAAGTGCAAAAGCTTCGGGTTCAGTCTAAACTATCTAGAAAAACAAACAAACAAAACACCCGAAAAACCTGACTGGAGTAAGTCTGTAATCTTTTCTCTCTGACTCAGCTGTGCAGTTGAGAAGTTACTCAACCTCTCTGTGCCTCATTTCCTCAGCTGAAAAATGGAGAAAAGCATCGAGCCAGCTGACTACACAGGGCCTGGCGCAGGGCGGATGCTCAGTTACTGTTTTCATGCAGTAACCACCAGGAAGGCTCGCGGTCATGGATGCCGTCTGTCCTCGGCCCTCAGGCCAGCCTGACCTCTCCTGGGTCCTCTAATGGGGCCCGGGGACAGCCAGCGCCTGTCCCATTGTACAAAAAGGAAGACAGTGGTTCCGAGATCACCCAAAGCTGCCTGCTAACGGAGTGCACAGGCAGGCCTGAGACTCAGCACAGATGTGGGCAACAGAATCGCGACTTGTCACAGCCCGCCCCGCCCCGGTTTATCAGGGGCGTCTCCAGTGTCTCGGTGCCACCAGCGCCCAGCCTCCAGGGCACCTGCTGTGGGAGCCGGGTCTGAGGGCGCCCCGTCCTCCCTCCGAAGTGAACTGCTTCACACCTGTGCGGAGCTCCACCGCCCAGACCCGGTCCCCTCCTGTGCCACCTCAAAGGGACCTCACAGATGCAGGCCCCCAGCCGCAGGGTATAGAAGCTGTGACAATCTGGGGCTTCTCTCAAGTTCTAAAAATAGACCATTCAAAAACTCCTCTCAGGTTCCCAGGGCTGGTAGGCGGGCCGCGGGGCCGCCCGCGTTCTGGCCTGCTGACTTGTGGTGCGTTCAGTGGGGAGCATTTTCCGGGGGTGCCCAGGGAAGGAAGGTTGGCTCCCCTCCCGCCCTGCCCCCGCCTCGCTCCCTCCATACCTGTTTTCTTTGCCGTTTGCCAACAGGGATGGGCGCTCAGCCCCGGGGCGCTCCGTGCAAACGTAGGTGTTCCTTCGGGTCATCATGCTGGGGGGGAGGTTATTCTGCGGGGACATGGTGTGGGGTGAGGAGGTGCCCTGTCCCCCAGCCCCACCTGCACCCCAAGAGTGAGTCACGCCCGCGTGGGAGCCCAGGGCACGACGGGACGTGAAAGGTTCCCAGGGATTCCCGCTCTCCTGGGTGGAGCTGGGGGGTGGGGGGACAGAGGACAGGGCTCCCTGGGAGCCTGAGGGCAGGCAGCTGGGGAGGGCAGGTGGCCAGGGAGGGCTTCCGGGATGTCCTTGTCCCTTTTTCCCTCCCAGCAACACCTCCCCTCACCTGTGCCCAGCCAGTTCCCTGCGAATGCCCTTCCTCCCGTTACACTGTCCCGGCCTCTGCCTCAGAGGTCCTCCTGTTCGGCTCCGGCTCCAAGTGCAGCCACAGCGCCCAGCCGGCCCGGGGGGCTCAGCCCCTAAGCCTGACGCACTCTGGTATCCACGCGCACCCAGGGCAGCGCGCTCCAAGGACAATCAGGATCGCGCTGGCTCAGGAAATGCAAGAGATTGGGAAGAGGGTCCTCTCTCTATTCTCTGGAAGTTTGTCTGAGATTGGAATTACACAGGAGGCCCCGGGTTCCATCCCCAGCATCACAAAAAGACTTTTCTTCTTTTCTTCTCTCTCTCTTCCTTCCTTCTTGCCTTTTTTTTGCGATGCTGGGGTTGGAACCCAGGGCCTCACACACGCTACTAGGCCAGCACATTACCCCCGGGCTGCAGCCCCGGTCCCAGCTCCCAGCCTTGCAATTATTTCTTCCTGCACTGTTTATAAGAATCCTACCACAGGAGCGCTGGGAGTGCGGCTCAGTGGCACAGCATGTGCTGGCCCTGGGTTCCAGGCCTAGCACTGCCAAAAAAGAAAAAAAGCAACTGGGCATGGTGGTGTACCCAAGTGGCTGAGGCAGGTAATCCCAGCACTCAGGAGGCTGAGGCAGAAGGATGGCCTTGAGCTTGAGGTCAACCTGGGTTACATAGTGGGGTCAAGGCCAGCCTGAACTACATAGTGAGACCCTTCGTCAAAAACAACAACAACAAAAACCCCAAAACAACAAAAGCCCTCATGAAAACCCTCAAAATGAACAACTAAAACATGAAGAATTCCTCAAGTGGGACCGTTTGGGGCTATAATTTTCTGTTTCAGCAGGATGGTGTTTAAGACAGCGTCTCCCTGTGTAGTTCAGGCTGGCCTTGAACTCATTCTGTAGCCAGGCTAGCTTCAAACTCGAAGTGATCCTCCTGCCTCAGCCTGCCAAGTGCTGGGATGACAAGCATGTGCCACTACTCCGGCTCCTTCCTATGATTCAGAGAGCCCCTAATTCCCTGTGTGAATTCCTTCCTGCCACCACTCCAATGCTCCTAGCACTCTCTTTGTGTTTCTGACACCAAGTGCTACTTTGTTCACCAGCATCAGGCCCTCGTGCAGGAAAACAGTGCACTCAATAAATGCCTGTTGAGTGACCAGGGCTCAGAGTCCCAGCTAGCGCCCTGGAGAATAGGATAAAGGCAGTGTCCCTACGTCAGGAGACAGATGGCACCTGGGGCCTGCCCCCGCCCACCTTAGCCACTCACAGGGGTGCTCGTGCTGTCCTTCCGCCGCTCAGGGATCTCCGCCTTGTTAGGGTTGTGGGCGCTGCTGACCATGGGGCTGGAGGGGGGCAGCCCTCGGCTCCCGCTGCCTGCCGCACTGCAGCTTGCCTTCCGGCCGGGCAGCCGCTCTTCCTTCAGCTCCGCATCGCCCGTGCTGGTGGGGCTTCGCTTGGGATGCAGGGGTGCCGGGGATGGGCCGCCTGGCAGAGGGAGAGGCCCTTACAGCCGCCGTCACCTGGGCAGCCTAGAAGCTGCCAGGGGCATCCTGGGAACTTCAGGACTGTTCACACAGGCTACTATGATCTCAGTGGGGGCCATTCCGTTAATCAAAATCACCAGGGGACAGAAACCAGCCTGGAAATGCCACATAAAATGCCAGGATGGGAGTCTCTCGTCTGGGAGACTCAGGCAGAGGGATTGCAGGTTTAATAACAGCAAGCTTAGGACCTTCGCAAGACCCTGCCTCAAAAATAAGGGGCTGGGGAGCCAGCCGTGGTGGCGCACACCTATAATCCCAACCTTCGGGAGGCTGAGGCAGGATGATGGTTGGGAGTTCGAGACCAGCCTGGCTTACAAAGTGAGCTCAAGGCCAGCCTGAACTGCATCGCGAGACCCTGTCTCAAAAAGACCAAAAAAAAAAAAAAAAAAATGCTGGGGCTGTAGCTCATGGATGTAGCACCCCTGGGTTTCATCTCCAGCACTGGGGGTGGGGGTGGGAGTAATTTAAATGCCCCTTAACATGGGAGTGGCTAAATAAGCCTGGGAATTTCCATAAAAGGCCACATTCCATTTGTATGAAATGTCCATGATAAACAATGCAGAGGGAGAGAGAGAGTAGGTCAGTGGCTGACAGGGGCTGGAACAGATGGAAGATTGGAGATCAATGGCCAAGTGCTGTGGCATTTCTTTTTGGTGGGATGAAAATCTCACTCTGATGGAGGTAAGGGGTTCACAACTATGTTACTACTGTAGAACCACCAAATTAAACCCTTTATGTGCACCAAAGGTATGGTGTGTGAAGTTTATCTCAATAAAGCTGTTAAAAAAAGAGTGGGGAGGCTGAGTGCTGGCTGTAATCCCAGCACTTGGGAGGCTGAGGCAGGAGGATCACCACAAGTTCAAGGCCAGCCTGGGCTACATAGTGATTTCAGGCCAGTGTGAACTACATAGCGAGATCCTGTCTCAAAGAAAGAAAAAAAAATAGGGAAAAGGGTTAACATTTGAGGAGGTAGGTAGGTAACAGACCTCAGCAGTTTCCATGGTTAATTTATGGCAGCAGTGAGATCATTTTCTGCAGCAGATGAGATTATCTATTAGCTGAAAAATATAGTATATAAACCACTGTGTCTTCCCAGCCTTCTTCCACTAGGAGTGGCCTCCCTTTACTGCAGTATAGAGAAGTGAGAGGGCATGCTCTCAGCAGCCACTTTGTACAATGTGTCTGTGCCCTGGTTAAGTGAATTAATTCCAACTAGACTCTGACATCAAATTTCTATGCCGGAAAAGTAGACTAAAGTCATTTAGTCCATTTGGGGTGGTATCTAAATCTGAAATGTAAGAAATTTATAGAATGAGATCAAGAAAAAAGATGGGAAAAGTAAGAGACAAAGGAAAAACCAGACAAGCAGAGAGGAAGCGAGACACAGAAAGCATCTGCTCTGGCTCTGGCTGTTGTCCCAGATTTCATCCCTTACTGAGCTACCTCCAAATCCCAGGCACCAGCGCGCCTCTTTGTAGGACGTTCCTCCAGAAGCTGCGGTGAACCCTGGCATGGGAGAGCCCTGGGTAAAGCGGTCTGATCCCGGGGGCAGGGGATGGCGAGCCAGGCCGAGGTGACACTCACAGAAGTCGCTGTGTCTGCGCTGGCGGTGATAGGTGGACGAGGAGCTCCGCTGCCCTTTGCTGTGGCTGGTGCCTTTGCTGGAGCTCGTCCCGTTGGTGGTGTCGCTGGGCGCCCGCACCCGTGCCAGGGCCAGCCCTGGGGCGCCCCGGTCCCCACCCTCCTGGGAGCAGATGACAGACAAGACACCTCAGACCCCTGTGCTCCAAGCCCCCCGCCAGCGCACCTTTCCTCCCGAGGGTCCCGGGCCCCGCTGACCTCGGTCTTCCTGCCCAGCAGGAGGTAGGTGGCGGTCACTTCGTTGTACTTCTGGCTGGTCAGGGCCTCTTTGATTTCTTCTCGGGTGTAGCCCATCCCCACCATCACCTCTGGGCAGGACGGAGAGAAGGCTCAGCCCCCTGGGCCCTTCCCTCTACTCTGTGTCACTTGCCAAGGTCTACGTTTCAGCTTGTGGAGTGTCCATTCTCTCTTCCAGAGGCGCCTCATTCACCTTTTTTCTTTTCTCGTTCACTTTTTTTTCCTCATTCACCTTTAAGGGTGAATGTTTTTCACCTGCTGCACCCCCAGGGGCAGGCATAGACTCACATCTGGCCATTCAGCGTGTTTCATCCCCCAAGGCCACACCGCCTGGTTCGGGCCGGCATACGATTCAGATCTGGCCAATCACAGTATTCCCTTCAAAGCCACAGATTGGTTTTAGAGAGGCCTATGACCCAGATCTAGCCAATCAGAATGTTTCATCTTTAGCCACACTGATTAGTTCGGGGATAGCCAGTGGCCACCTCCTACATGAATATCAGGAAAGTTCCTGGATTGGGCATCCAGGCTGCTAGCAAGCAAATGTACACTGCAGCGAAAGCTACATGAAAAAGAACCTTGGCCCCAGTAGTTATACAACCGAATAAATTACCATTGTTAGAGCAAACCATATGAAATTGCTGATACTGGCAATTTTATGGGTCTATTCATAGAGTTTAACTTGTAAGTATTTTTGGTTCAAACCATTCCTATTAGGTGGTTGGAGCCAGCCTGACTTGGGTTTTCTGTTACTTGCTAGGGCGGCTGGGCTTCGATGGCAGTCGGGCTATGATGGTGCTGCAGCTCAGAGCAAAGTCCCTGGGTTCGATCCCTGAAACACCTCTTTTGAGGTAGACTCCGTGACTTCCCATGTGCCAGAGGAGGGCCTGGAAGCTCAGAGAGAGGGACCGCTTGCCCAGGGTCACCCAGCAGGGACTGCAGGCCAGATTCTTCCCTGCTCTCCCTGGTGGCCCGGAAGTTCCACCGAGGCACTCCTCCCGGACATGGAGCCCCCGAGCCTCACCGATGCGCTTGGTGTCCCCGAAGTCCTCTTCGGGCTCTGTGTATGGCTTCAGCTCCTCACCCTCATAGCCGATGTTGATCCATTTGTCTTTCATGATTTGCTGCAGGATCGGGGTTGCGGGTGGGAGTCAGAAGAGCCAGAAACACACGGCTCCCTACCGCCCCGGCAGACCCCAGGTGTGCTACGCCCTGCCTGGCACCGAAAGGCCTCACAGCCCAGCATGGAGGCGCCCTGTGAGCTGGCACTGGCACTGGCCCAGCCCACCCTCTCCTCCGCCTCCTGCTGCCCTGCACCCTGCAATCACCCCGGAGCTCATTAGCTAATAAGTGCCTGGCAGGAAGTGGGCGTGGCTGCTGGGGCGTGGGGCGGGGCACCAGCAACCTGTCCCAGGCAGCAGGCACAGGAGGGAGAGTGCGGGCAGAGTTCAGGGGAGTCGGGGACGGAGGGGCCCTGGGGGGTGTGGGGCCGGGGCTCACCTCTAGAGTGCAGCGTTTCGCTGGGTTCAGCACCAAGAATCTGCGCAGGATGCTCTCGCAGTCCGTGGACATGTAGAAGGGGACCCGGTACTTCCCCCGGAGCACACGCTCACGTAGCTCCTGCAGCAGGGAACAGCGTCATTAGGGGAGGGACCTGGCCGGCAGCCCCTTGCCATGTGCCACATGCACGGTGATCTCCGCCAGACACAGAGCAACAGCCCCAGTGAGGCGGGAAAAACCTCAACCCTCTCACCTGACCTCAGTTTCTCATCTTTAAAATAGCAATGGGACATGGTAGCTCTTGCCTGTAACCTCAGTGCTCAGGAGGCTGGGACGGGGATCACTGCAGATTTGAGGCAAGCCTGAGCTACATAATGAGTTTAGGACCAGCCTAAACTACATAGCAAGACCCTGCCTCTGAGAATCAATCAATCAATCGGAACACGGTATAAATGCAGCAATTTGGGGGGGGGGGTACCGGAAATCGAACTCAGGACCTTGTGCTTGCCAGACAGGCACTTATGCCACTCAGTTATATCCCCAGCCCAAATGCAGCAATTTTGAAAGAGTTTTAAGATCATAGCTTTTCATTCAGAGAAATCTCAGAGGAAGGGAATACATCAGCCAGATGAGAAGCAGCCCAGTGAGTAGGTACCCAGGACCTCCGTCTCTTCATCTGTGACAGGGACAGCACGTTCCACTTCACAGGTGCTGCTGGGGCACCACAGAGTCTGAATTCACAAAAGGCTTCGCACAAGCTGGGCCCAGAGCGAGCACTATTTCCATGCTAGGTTTCTAGCCACGTATCACGGTGGCACACGTCTGTCATCCCAGCACTCTGGGAGGCTGAGGCAGAAGGATTGGAAGTCTGAAGCCAGACTGGGTAATTTAGCCAGATCTTGTCTCAAAATTAAAAACAAAAATGAAACAAAAAAGGGCTGAGGTCATAGCCCAGCGCCAAGGCCCGCGGTTTGATTCCCAGTACTGTCAAACAAACAAGCCAGGTTCCTAATAGGGGAGGGGATCCCGCCCACCACCCCTAGCAATGCCCACTTCCCAAAGAGCCGCAATTCTCCTGGGACCTTTGTACACTTATTTGTGGTCCTTTTTTTACGGGTTTGTCACGAGGAGCCACAGCAATGCTGTGGAAAGTAAAATCGACCCTAGGATCCAGTCCTGGCAGACTAGGGCAGCCCTCACACCTGAATAAAGTGTGGGGAGCAGGGACAGAGAGCAGACAGGGACAGAGAGCAGACAGGAGTCCCCTGGGGTAGCGCCGGGCTCTGCACTGGAAGCCCCTTCTGCACGTGCCTGAGTCTGCAACCTTGGTGGCCCTGTGGGCTGTGAACATTTAGCACAAATATCAAGCTCATCTCCCGACCCGTACAGCGCAGCAGCCCGAGGTTTTCCTTAAATCATGGGCGTTTTCACAACACTTTCCAGTGTGGTTTTGAGGTCCATTTTCCAGGTGAGGCCTTCTGCCCAGGGGGTTTTATAGCTGGAAAGCAGCAGGGCCTGGGTTCGAACCCAGGCACTTGGGCTCCAGCGTTGGTCTGTGTAACAGCAGCTGCGCGCCTGCCTCTTCGTGTGCTGATGAGCAGCGGCCGGGGCCACTGCTGGGAATGGAACGCCACAGTGGCTGTGAACGTGACACTGCGGCCAGACGCCAGGCCGCGGTGCAGGGCTTGACCTTCCAGCCTGGCTGCCAGGGACACCACCTGTAGGGGACTGACGTCACCACTGTAAGGGA
Organism: Chinchilla lanigera; assembly: GCF_000276665.1. Lineage (NCBI taxonomy): Eukaryota > Metazoa > Chordata > Mammalia > Rodentia > Chinchillidae > Chinchilla > Chinchilla lanigera. The sequence continues at coordinate 2,301,243 of NW_004955555.1, read as the reverse complement.
CCTGTCCATGGTCAGCCGGAAAGGAAATGACAAGAGCTGGAACGGGCCCAGCTGCCCTCGGCCTGCGGGAAGCCAGGGTCGCACATGACCTCGGAGAGGTGGGAATCTTCACGGGCCTCACTGGACGGAGGAGGCTGAGGCTCCTCAAAGACGAGCCTGACATCCGGATTTCACTTTTCTCGGGCCACGGGGAGCAGGACAGAGCATCCCTATACTCACTTTGGAATACCCCGAACACCCACCCCATCCCCCCAGGAGCCCAAACACGGACGCTGGGCAGATAGCTGGGCAGATATCGGCCGGGACTCATCACAATGTCCCTGTCGCAAAAGACAGAGGCGGAGAACGGCCCGGGGTGAGAGAAGCTACGAATGGCTGAGTGCACCTGGAAGGCCGAGCATGTCCAGCCAGGAGGAGAGAGCAACCCCAGCATTCCCAGGACTCCCGGGACAAGGGCTGGAAGCCAAGCGCTGCACAGGGTGGAGGCCAGGACCACGGCAACGCTGCACTTCCTGTGTGTGTGCGTCCTCAGGATGTCCCCTGGGCTCTGCAGAATGCCCGCTGGAACCTTTAGGGACAAGGCCCAGTAACGGGCTGTCAAGCATCCATCAGCTGGGATGATGGAACTGGGCATGGTGGGGCATGCCTCTAATCCCAGCACTCTGGGAGGCTGAGGCAGGAGGATTACAAATTTCAGCCCAGCCTAGGCAGTTTAAGGAGATGTTATCTCAAAATAAAAATAATGCGTGGGGATAGAGTTCAACGTGAACGGCCTGGGTTGTTCAGTCTCTAGTGCTGGGGGAAAAAAAAAAAAAGATCGCAACACTGTCACAATGACATTGAGACAGGCAGGCGCTGCGGCTGACATCAGCCCCCGCGCGCCTACTGGAAGGTTCCAGGTGTTCTGTTCTAGTCCCACTTTTTCTGTAGCTTGGCAACGTTTCAAAACCGAAAGTTCAAAGGAAAAAAACAAGTGCACTCACCCCACACTTCCCACCCACTTCCAGTATCTGCTGTCCAGCGCGGGTCAGCGCCTGACATCGTATCTACTTCACTCATTTATTTTCTTTCTGCCCGGCTCCACTGCTGGAATGCCGGTCCTTGAGGACAGAAATTTTTCTGCTGTGGTGCACAATTCCAGGCTTCTGAGTGCATCCTCTGAGTTGCACAATCACCACCACAATCAATCTGAGAACATTTTCCATCAACCTCCGAGGAAGCTCTGACCCCTGAAGCTGTGAACACCGGCCCCGCCCCTAGGTGACCACTTGTCTGTTCTCGGTCTCTGTGGATCTGCCTACTCGGGACATTTCAGAGCCGTGAAGTCACTCTGTGGCCTCGGTCACTGGCTTCTGTCAATTAGCACAATTATTATTTTTTTTCAGTACTAGAGATTGAATCCAGGGCCTTCACCCTGAGCTCCAGCCCCCAGCCCTTTCCTTACTCTTTGAGACAAGGTCTCGCTAAGTGGCTACACTGCACAACTGGGCTTGCACTTGAGATCCTCCTGCCTCAGCCTCCCATAGTACTGGGGTCACACATACGTAGCATCATGCACAGTTGGGCGTGAACTGTCAAGGACTGCCCAGGGGCTGGTATGCTGGAGGGGAGGGCCTCGGGGTGCTTTTGTTTACACAAAGCCTCAGAGCCCAAGCCCAGAGGAAGGCACTAAATATTTCACAAGTGAGTTAGCGAGCAGGATTGGAACCAGAGTCCTCAGCGGTTACGTTCACACCCTGGGCCCCAGCCCGGCACTGTCCATGCGGCTGGGCCATGACCGTGGGGACCTAGATGCAGCCTACTCCCTGCCCTGTGACCTCCAGCCAGCCCAGCTTCTGGCCCCAGCCCTGCCCGGCACCTTGAGGTTGTGGCCGTCGAAAGGCAGGGAGCCACTGACAAGGGTGTAGAGGATGACGCCGAGGCTCCAGATGTCCACCTCCGGCCCGTCGTACTTCTTGCCCTGGAACAGCTCCGGGGCGGCGTACGGGGGGCTACCGCAGAACGTGTCCAGCTTCGAGCCCAGCGTGAACTCGTTGCTGAAGCCAAAGTCGGCAATCTTGATGTTGGCCTCGGCGTCCAGCAACAGGTTCTCAGCCTGGGGCACAGGAGGAGGTGGAGGGTAGGCTCAGGTCCCTGGGGACGGCTCCCAGCCCCAGCCCCTGCTGTGTGACCCCGGGCAGCAACTTGACTTCTCTGGGCAATGGGTTGCTCTTCCAAGAGCGACAATAATCTCAGTCCCTACTTCATGGGGCAGTTGGACAATTAAATGCGTGAAGGCCCGTAGCAGGCCTCGGACAACACTCTTGCCTCCAGTGAGTGCTTGTGACATTAGTTACCACACAAGCTCTGCACAGCTGGGATTTCCAGCCAGTTCCTGCACCCTCTCTGAGCCCAGTTTACCCAGCAGTACAAGACAAAACAATAGATTGCTCAAGAGCCATAAAAATGAAAATAATCTCTTCATCCATCTGTATAGCTATCATCTGGGAGGCTGTAGGCACCACCATTTATTTTGTTTGTTTTTGAGACAAGGTTTTGCTATGTAGTTCAGGCTGGCCTTGAATTCATTATGCAGCCCCGGCTGGCCTCAAACTTGCAGCAATCCTCCTACTTCAGCCTCCCAAGGGCTGAGATTGCAGGCGTATAGCACCAGGCCTCGCAGGGACTGTCATTTGTAAGAGGGGTTGCATGACACGAGGTTAAGAGTACAGATTCTGAGCCGGGCGTGGTGATACGCACTTGTAATCCCAGCATTCTGGGAGGCTGAAGCAGGAGAATCTTAAGTTTGAACCCTGCACAACTTAGTGACTAGTGAGGCCCTATCTTGAAATAAAAAATAATTTTAAAAAGGAAGGGCTGGGGTCGTAACTCAGGGTGAAGGCCCCAGATTTAAATCTCAGTGTAACAACAACAAAGAATACAGATTCTGGAAGAATCCCCGCTCCACTGACTGCCTGCTGTGTGACTGAGCAATCACAGCACCTGGCCCGCAGCCAGCCATCACGGGGTGAGATGCAGGTGCTCACGTCACGGCTGGGAGGCCAGTGCTCACCAGATGCTTGGTGCTGCCACAAGGCTTTGTGTATTTCTTGTGGCATGTCGTCTTGTGGCCGCCATCACCCAGACGGGGAAACTGAGGCTGGGGAGCCGTCTCACCTCCACAGCGAAGTGGCAGAGCTGAACCTACACAGCCCAGGTACCTCCACGGCCTAAGTGTGGTAAGCTCCCAGCAGCCAGCCTCCACCAGCCTTTTGGCTGCAGGGCCACCCTTCAGATTGTTCCCCGGGTCTGGCTCACCCCACTCGAGGGCTGTCCCTCCTCAGGCCCCCAGAATCAAGGCCTCCTGATGGGTCTCCCTCTTCCTCTTGGCTTTCCTCTCTCTCTCTCTTTTTTAACACTAGGGATTGAACACAAGCCTTTTTTTTTTTTTCTGGTACCGGTCATCAAACTCACAACCTTGCGCTTTGCCAGGCAGGCGCTGTGCCACTGAGCTAAATCCCCAGCCCCCATGAGCACAAGCCTTTGTACTGAGCTGCATCATCAGCCTTTCTTAATTTTTATTTTGAGACAGGGTCTCACTAAGTTGCCCATGCTGGGTTAGAACTTGGGATTCTCCTGCCTCAGCTTCCCTTACCTTGTGCCCCAGAACGTACGAAGGCACAACTCACACAGATCATCCCCAAACCAGAATCCGATAGCATCTGGGGATGGCAACATTTCCCTTTCTGGTGTGTGCAGCACCCCAACCCCGCCTCAACCTCAGTGCCAGGTCCGTTTGGTCCTCCAGGTACACTAACAGGACCCTGAATTCATTTCAGTCAGTTCCAGGACCCTCCACCAGGGGGCGTGTGGCCCAGAGGTGAATCTCACCATCTACCTCCCAGGTCAGGCAGAGCGGTACCCTCCAAACCTCCTCCAAAGGCGATCGAGGAGAGACTTCCCAGGCAATCCGACTGCCGAGGCAATCTGACTGCCGATCTTAGGCCCTTAGGACCTAATAATTCTAAAAATGAGGGCTGCATCCTGTACATTTGTTTCTTTTCAGTTTTTTTGTATTATTCATTTTTACTATATATTATAATAAGTACTTGTCCATAACAGATTAGAAAGCTTTGCATTTTATTTCTTGAAATAGGGCCTTGCTATGTTGTCCAGGCAGCTCTTGAGATCCTGGGCTAAAGGGACCCTCCTGCCTCAGCCTCTCAGCAGTTTTCTTGTTTCGTTTGGCAGTACTGGGGATCAAATCCTGGGCCTCAGGCATGCCAGGCAAGTGCCCTACCACTGAACTATACCACTAGCCCTTTCCTCTTTTTATTTGAGACCGGATTTTACTAAGTCACTAAGTTGCTCAGACTGTATCTGAACTTGCAATTCTCCTGCCTCAGCCTCCCAGAGTGTTGGAATCACAGGCTTAAATGACCATGCCCAATATTTTTTTTTTTTTTAGTACTGGGAATCAAACTCAGGACCTTGCGCTTGCCAGGTAGGCCCTGTGCCACTGAGCTACATCCCCGGCCCTGCCCAGTAATTTTTTAAAACAGTGAAACAAACCTGGTCCTTCACCACAGAGCAAGGCAGGAGCCCTTCGCTCACCAGCGACCACAGTGGAGACAACTGGATCCACCCAGACAAGGCTCATCTCAAAAGCCCGCTCCTGTGGTTCTCTGTGCAGGGCGTGGCACAGGGGCCCCCTTGCAAAGAGCCACCCAGGGGCTGCTCCAGCTCGCTCCCTGCTGGCTCTGGAGGCTTCCTCCACCCCAGGCCCTTCTCAAGTTTTAAGGTCCCTGACTCTGAGGCCCTGCGGCAGGGTCACCAGGTCTCCAAATCCCAACTCCTGTGAGACGCCTAGGCCCGAAGGCCAAGAGTGACAGACTCTATCAGGTACCAATGTCCTCGTGCGGCACCCGTACCACCAGCCAGGCCATGGGAGGACACTGCTCCTCCCCCTTCCCCTGCCACCCACTCCCCCACCCTTGCTAAGGCCAGGGAAGCTCAGGAAGGAGCCAGGGGCCCTGGGCACTGGGGTAGGAGCCACTTCAGGGTCCAGGGAGGCAGGCAGGCGAGCTTCGGTCCCGGGGCCAGGGCGGGGAGGGGCTTACCTTCAGGTCCCTGTGTACGATGTTTTTCTGGTGACAATAGTGCACAGCCGACACGATCTGGGGGAGGGGAGGGGTTACTGGTGAACCGCACAGCCCTCAGCCTCCCAGGCGGCCCGGGAAGCCACTTACAACTGAGCCCGGGGTCCCAGGCCTCCCCTACGAGCAGGCAGAACCCCTGGGGCCTCGCACTCTGCCACCCTGACAGCACATGTCGCAGGACCCATGCGGACAGAACCCTCCGCGGGACATCCGGCACCCTCGCACCCTGACACTGGGCGGTCTCCTGCACAGGGACCTGCGTCTTCCGGACATCCGCACCTGGAACTCCCAGGGGAACATCGAGTGTCTAGAGACCGACCTGCGGTGCCCACTGTCAGGACAGCGTGTCAGGGCAGCCTCACCGGCCCTCGCGTCCTCCCACACCTGGGCCCCGCCCTCCCCACCTGGGCAGCCCACACCTGCGCTCCGATCCTCCGGCCCCCCACGACCCCTCGGGTCTCCACCCACCCTGCCAGCCCTGCACCTGTGCACCCGCATCCGGCCCTCACCTGTCGGAACTTGGCTCTTGCTTCCTTCTCCTTCATGCGGCCGTGCGACACGAGGTAGTCGAACACTTCTCCTGTGGGCAGAGCCGAGCGGGTCAGGGCAGGGCAGGATGCGGGCGCGGGGCGGGGCGGGGCGGGGCCTTACCTGCACTTGCGTACTCCATCACCAGGTAGAGCGTCTTCTCGGTCTCGATCACCTCGAAGAGCTTCACTGCCGCGGCAGGGAGGGAAGGGCGCGGCGTGAGGGGAAAGAGGAGACCCTCCACCCCCACAGGGTTCAGTAACGCCCCAGCTCGACTCTTCCATGGCTCCCTACTGATCAAAGAGGTTCCAAACTGTTCTGCCCGCTTTACCACCTTTCCTACGGTTTTTCTCACAAAAATGTCAGCTCAGGGAGGCCAGGGATCTGTGCCTGCTTTTCTAGTCTTTTTTTTTTTTTTTAACAGGATCTCACTATGTGGTCCAAGTTGCTCTTGAACTCATGTAGCGATCCTCCTGCCTCAGCCACCTGAGTTTTGGGAATACAGGTGCACGCCACCATGCTGGCTGTACATGCTTTATTCACGATGTCCCCAGCACCTGGCATATAGTGGCTGTGCAGTAAACTTTTTTTTTTTTTTGGTCTTTTTGACACATGGTCTCGCTATGCAGTTCAGGCTGGCCTTAAGCCCACTTTGTAGCCCAGGCTGGTCTCAAACTTGCAACGATCCTCCTGCCTCAGCCTCCCGAGTAAGGGAATTACAGGTGTGCACCACCATGCCCGGCATGGCATATGCAGTAAACTTTTACTGAGTGAAATAAACTGCTGTCCCACATCCAGGCCCAAAACCCCACTTCTCTCCGGAGGGCCCCTCCCCCCGCACCTGACCTAACAATAATGACAATATCCAAAAACAACCAGGCCAAATCCCACAGCTTAGCTGTGAGGGAAGCCTTTTAGCTGTGTGGTCCTATTATGATCCTCCCAATCACCCTGACCTTGAGACGTGTCCTTGTATCACACTCAAACCCAGAAGAAACGGAGGAGAGAGGTTGAGTGACTTGCTCAAGGTCACACAGCCGGGACAGTACTCAGAAGAAATCAGGTCCCTCTCTTGTAACCTGCCCCCTACCCCAACTCTCCCCTCCCCTGCACTCCAGCCAGCACCCGCCTGACTGCACACCCCTCCTCACCGATGTTGGGGTGGTTTAGGCCCTTCATGATGCGAACTTCCCGGAAGAGCTGTGCCAGGCCAGAAAGGAACATAAAATGAGGGTGAGTGGTTTGGGGATCCCCTCCTCACCCAGGCCCAGGTGAGGTCGGTTCCCACCTTGCTCTCCCTCCTTCCCTGGGCCTCACCTTCTGTAGGCTGCTGGGGTTCAGCTGGGTTTTATCGATGATCTTGATGGCGACCTAGGTGTGGAAGAGGAAGGGAAGGATGGAGGGACAGGAGAGAGGCCAAGGTTCCACAGGCTCTTGACCTGGGAGGGAGCCCCCCAAATCAGGTGGCCCCAGAATGGCCTCCTTTTGTCCTATCCTGGCAGAGTTCTCAACTGGGGCCCCAGGGCCGTTGCACATATTCCTCTACTCCTGAGAAGTGAGTATATAAGGGGACTGAGATCTCAATGGAGTGGGGTGCTGGGGTCTGAATTCCGACTCTTGTGCATGCTAGGCAGGTGCTCTACTACTGAGCTACATCTCTAGCCCTTTGTAGAGGCAGGGTCTCCTTAAGTTGCTAAATTGCCCAGGCTGGCCTCAAACCTGCAATCTTCCTGCCTCAGCCTCCCAAGGAGCTAGGATTACAGGTGTGCACTACTGCACCTGCCAGGGGTAACCAAGCTCTCTGGGAGCGGGGGATCCCCTTGTGAGGAAAACTCAGATCATTTATCCATAGCATCTTTGTTTTGAAGATACAAACTGGAAATAGCAAAGAATAACTAGCTAACATTTGCTGAGCATTCATTAAATATCAGGCCCTGTTCTGTGTGCTTTACAAGTGAGACCTCTTAACTGTATAAAATAAGGGTAAAAATTATCCCCTTTCACAAGGGGGGGAAACTGAGGCACTGGGCACTTTGTAAGTTTCCCAGTAGCAAGAGGCTTTCAAAAGTCTTAATCTAGCTGGGTGCAGTAGAGCACGCCTGGAACACTAGCGATCAGGAGGCTGAAGCAGGAGGATTGCACGTTCAAGCCCAGCCTGTGTGATTAGCAAGACTCCCCTACCCCGTCTCAAAATGAAAAATAGAAAGGGCTGAGGCTATAGCTCAATGGTAGAGAATCCCAGTACGAAGAAGAAAAAAAGAGTCTTAATCCAGCCCTAGGTTTCTGCACACCCCCCCTCAGGAGCCCCCATGTCCACTGGATTAAAAACTTTTCCCTGGAGCCTGTTCCCTTAGGACCCAGGCTGCTTGGAAACCTCTGGAATCCCAGGCAAGATCCACATATGGCGAACGCCATGTTCCCTGTGGGGGAGAGGTCCCTTTGCCTTCCGCATATTCTCACCGATGGATTTTTAAAAATTTTGTCAAACACATTTTATGCCAGTATTGAAACGATCATATGGTTTCGTTCTTAATCTGTGAACATGGCGAAGTGCATGAATAAATTGTCAAATGGAAAGAACTCTGCATTCCGAGGACAAACCCAGCTCCGCCAGTCACTTGTTAATACTTTGTTTCAAATTTTTGGTTGGAGGCCAGGGTAGGCAACAGTGACCTTCCCCCGCCCCACCCCCCCGCCCCCCATCTCAAAAAAAATTTTTGTTTTTTTCTGCATCTACGTTTGTAAGGAAGACCGGCTCATAATTTTGTTTCTCTTGTTTTTTCTATTTTTTATTTTTTTAGTTTTCTGAGACAGGTTCTCATAACGTAGTTCAGGCTGGCCTTGAACCCACTATGTAGTTCAGGCTGCCTTTGAACTCACATCTATCCTCCTGCCTCAGCCTCCCAAGTGCTGGGATTATAGGCATGTGCCACCAAGCTTGTTTTTGTTTTGTTACTGGAGATTAAATCCAGGGGCTTCACACTGAGCTACATCCCTAATCATTTCTGTTTTGTTTTTTAGTTTTTTTGAGACAGGGTCTTGCTCTGTAGTTCAGGCTGGCCTTGAACTCACTATGTAGCCTAGGCTGGCCTTGAACTCACAGTGATTCTCCTGCCTCACCCTCCTAAGTGTATTATTTTTTATTCTGAAACAGCCCTGCTGAACTGTAAACTGCCTAGTGTGGGTTAGAATTTATAAATCCTCCTGCCTCAGTCTTCCAGAGTGCTAGGATTATAGGCATATGCCACTGTCTGGCTTAAATTTTTATTTTTTTTGTCCTTTTGAGACAGGGTTTTTTTTTGTTTGTTTGTTTTTTGTTTTTTTGGTTTTTCTCCGGTATCGGGAACCGAACTCACGACCTTGCGCTTGCCAGGCAGGCGCTTTTGCCGCTGAGCTAAATCCCCAGCCCGAGACAGGGTTTTACTACGCAGTTCAGACTAGCCTCAAACTCACTTTGTAGCCTCGGCTGGCCTTGAACTCACAGTGATCTTCTTGCTTCAGCCTCCTGAGTGCCTGGATTACAGGCATGCACCAGCATGGCTAGCCTTAATTGTGTTTCTTGCCTGATTTGCTCTTATGACTAAACTGGAAATAAAAATCAGTTGGCAGTGAACCTCTTTTCTTTAGTTTCTGGAAGAACTGGCACCTGGGTGTGGTGGCACATGCCTATAAGCCCAGCACTTCAGAGGCTGAGGCGGGAGGACAGCTGTAAATTCAAGGGCAACCTGAACTACGTGGCAAGACCCCATCTGAAAAAACAGAAACGAAAGAAACGCACTGCCACAGCATTTGAAGGTTCAGGAGAATTTGCCCATAAAGGCATCGGGGCCTGGTGTCTTTTATGTGCCTGGCACAGGCGGGCATGGGAAGAGCCACGGGAGGCACAGACACTGCTTCAGTCACTTTTGCCAGTTGAGGGGTGCAGAGGAAAGCCCCCCGCCTCCCCTTTAAGTACGAATCCGAGGCCTCCTATCTGGGTCGCAGGGTCTGCGCAGGACCCTTCCTGCAGTAACGTCCTCGTCCAGCCCGGATCTCAGGATCGCTGGGGGATTCTGAGCAACTGTGGTCCTGACCCGGAGGCGGCCCAGATGTGCTCCAGACCCAGGGCCTCTCAGGAACGCAGCCCCCCTCTCCGCCGTGATCTGAAGTTCCCCACTCACTTCAGGGAGACCTCAAACTAGTTCCTTCCCCACTGGGGTTGTTCGGGAAAAACCTGTGAGACGCAGGGACTCGCTTGCGGTCGCGAAGGAAGTGAGGACCGGCCCTGGCCGCTGGCGACCCCCACCCTGGCCCGGCGCCCCACACTCACCTCTCGACCAGTGAGGATGTGCCGGGCCAGCTTGACTTTGGCGAAGTTGCCCTTCCCGATGGTCCTCAGCAGGCGGTAGTTGCCCACGTGGGGCTGCTCCTCGGGGCAGGAGGCGATGGAGTTCCGGCAGCGGGCACCCAGGGAGCGGCTGGACCAGGACGGCCCTTTATCTGACGAGCGGCCACTGCCCAAGGTGCCATGCTGGCGGGGGAGACAGGCGTGAGCTGTCCTGTCCCCCTCTAGCAGCACCTGGGGGCCGGGGCAGTGCCCTTGGGGCCCCGGCCACCCGCCACTTTGTGGATCCTTGTCAAACTCAGGCCACAGAATTCTGTGACCCAGGCTTTTGGGTCCTCCATCTCTCTACAGAGAGAGGCTCCAGGAATAAAACCTGCGGGCCCAGATTCCTCAGTATCCGGGGCCTCAGACGTCCGGCCGCCTCTCCTGACCGGCACTGCCAGTGACACTGCGAGCTTCACTCCAGATGCTGGGTACACCTCAGCCCTGATCCGCGGCGACCTCAATACGGACCCAGTGCTCCCTCCAACTGTCAGGGACCCTGATATTCTACTTCATCCTCACTGTCCTCACACCAGCCCCAATGCTATTCCAAACCCAGAGAGCTGACCACCCCTAGGATTTTAAAGGTGCCCTCCATACCACTGCTCAGTTACCTCTGATCAACCGTGGTCCTAAAACACATTAGTTATTGTTCTCTCCCTCTCTCCCTCTCTCCCTCTCTCTCTCTCCCCCAAACACACACACACACACACACATTTTTTTGTGATACGGGGAATTGAACCCAGGGCCTTGGCACTGGGCTACATCCCCAGTCCTCTTTCATTTTTTACTTTGAAACAGGGTCTTACTAAATTGCCAAGTTGCTCAGGCTGTTCAACTTGCAACCCTCCTGCTTCAGTCTCCCAAAGTGCTAGGACTGCTACCATGCCTGGCTCATAGTTCAGTTTGATCACACATAGAAATACGTAGGAAAAAAGAACATATGCACCTCCTGGGGCTCCTGAAGCGTATTCCCCGTGGGTGAGGGGGAACTAGTACCTTCCAGATACTGTTGCCCCACATTCTGCTCCAAACCCTGGAGCTGAGCCTTCCACAGCTGGACACGTGGGAAACAGTCTCGCCCCGGCTGCCCTCCGCCACCCTGCCTTCTCCCACGCCAGCCCGCCCGTCTCCAATCTCCTGATCCTGCTGTCCTGTCCCTCCCGGGCCTCTCTCCCCCGCAGGTCACCTGCCCTGTCCTGATTGTGAGCCCCAGGGACTGTGCCTCCCTTTCAGGGCCGGAGCCCAGGGTGCCAGCGTCCCAGCCAACGCGGCTCTGCTCAGCCTGGGCTGCCCCCGTGCCCTCCTCGGGGCTGGGAGGCGGGACACAAAGGACGAGGAACAGAGGAGGCCAGGGAGCCCAGGCGCCAAGCCTGCCCCTCGCAGGGAACCTGTGCCAGGCGGCTTCGCAGTAACAGCGACCCACATTCAAAGCACAATGCCACATGCTACAGCCACATGCCCACTTCACAGGCGGGGATGCTGAGGCCTAAACAGGGCTCTGAGGCCGCTCTGATCCTCACTGTGGCCCGCAGCACTGCCCTACGTTTGCACACTACTTTCACAAAGCAGCAGGCGACAGCCCAGGCCAAGTCCTGTGTCAATGAGCACCTCTCTTGCAGTTAAGTTCTATGGGTGCCTGCACCTCCATAGTTCGGATGGGAAACTGAGGCTTGGGAAGGGAAGGTTCCTGATCAAGGTCACACAGTCCATTCACAGGGGGAAGAAGACAACGTCTGTAAGACTTTGTCGTTAGTGCCAGTAACAAACATCACCGTTGCCACGTACTACCACTAGGCACATGCCTGCCACCGCAGGCTCCAGTGTGGGTCCAGTTTTGAGGTGCACTCTCCAGATAGGGGCCCAAAGGCTCCCCCAGGGTTGGGGCAGGGTCAAGGTCATAGGGTGGATGGAGCAGAGGGCCTGGTATTCCAACCCTGGCAACCGGCTCCAGACAGAGCTCACTCCGAATCTGTAGCTGCTGGCACCCTGAGGCCTCCTCCTCCGGGAGGTGGGGAGATCCTGGCCGATCAGGCCTCCGACCCCCACAGAGATAAAGGCACAGAGAAGAATCTCTGGCAGGTGGCACTTGGGGCCTGGTGGAGGTGGCATGGCACCTCCCTGCAGGGAGAGCGTCCCAGACCTTTGCAAGGGCCAGCTGGGGCAGTGGGTGACAAAGCCCCCAGGGGCCGGGGGCAGGAGCTAAAATTGGCCAGCACCACAAGCTGGCCTGGATCCCTCCTGCCTGGCTGGCACCCCAACGCCAGGCCTGTTGCTATGGAAGGAAGGGGGGTGGCAGCCCCCTGGTGGAGCACCCCAGAACCGGGGATTGGGGAGCATAACCTAGGCAGCCATCACCATAGTAACCAGGTAGCAGGGGAAGGGGCTGTAAACTCTGAATCCAGAGGAAGACAGGCGATGCCCAGCCAGGATGGACAGAGGCTCGGAGCTCGAGGACAGGATAGAGGCAGCCGTGCCTAGCCCCCCTGCCAATGCCCAAACTGTAACAACAAAGAGAACAGGAAGTCCTGGGGTGAACCCCATTTCACGGATGCAGAAACAGAGGCTCAGAGAAGTGAGGTCATTGGCCCCAGGTCACACAGCTGGGAAGGAACAGAAACTTGATCGGAACCCAAGTTTATCCGAACAATTAAAGTAATAGTAATAATAACATGTAATCCCCGGAAAAGGTCCCTGGCAGGAAGGTGCTATCATCAACTCCATTGAGAGCCAGGGAAACCGAGACTCCAGCAGGCTCCGCGAGCTCACACAACTAATGACAGCCCTGGGCTGCGAACACGCGGCCTTCTGACTCATCCACTCACACAGCCGCCAGCCTCTGAGGCGCGCTTCCTGGGTCCCAGGCCTCTCCCACACCATCTTGGGCAACCCTCTGAGAGATTCAAGTGGTCACCCCCATTTTCCAGGGCAGGAAACTGAGGCTCAGGGAGGGAGAACTAGTTGGTGTACACACAACTCAAATTAGCATGCAGAGGCAGGACTTGAACCCAGGACCGGGCCCTGAATCCCTCCTGGCACCTCCCCATAGCGACTGGGCAAGGGAGGTGCCCTGCCCAAGACTCCAAATTGAACTTCTGGCCAACAGCAACGATGGTGGGGGGTCTCTGAGGGCAATCAAGGGAGGTTAAATGTCTCTGATGGAGCTCTGGGGTGGAGGTGACCAAGGGGGATGGAAGGGACCTGGCAGAAGGCCTGAGGAGGACAGACTCCAGCTGAAGAGTAGCTGGCTATGGCAGGTGGGCTGGTCTTCAGGAGCACTGGGAGTAGTTCGAAATGTGGGATATTTGGGAGGGGGGTCTCGCTGGAACTGCTGTAGGCGGCAGCATAAGGGCAGGGGGCCTGGGAACGGTGGGAGGCGACAAAGCCATAGGGCAGCGGAGAACAGAGGTCAGGATCCCTGGGCCAGGGCCTGAGCTTGCAGGAACTCCCACGGGGCAGAGAAGAGGGCTTTCAGGAGCTGCTGGAAGGAGAGGGGGGCTGTGGGCCTGGCAGTATGGGGAAGGGGGCAGTACAGAGGATGAAGAGCTGAGCCTGGAGGGAGGTTAGGGGCTTAGAAAGTTGGGGAGCAGGCTTCAGCAGAGCGACCCCAGAGCAGAGAGCTCTTAGAGCCAGGGCGGGACCAAGGGCTTCAGACCTGAGTGTCTTTTGGCAGCAGGGGGGACCCAGGCCTCTGGAGCTGAGGAGGGGGCTTCCTTAGGAGGCCAGATCCCAGCCAGAGAGGGGAGGCCTGGAAGGGGAGAAGGGATGGTCCCTGGACACCTAGGGGAAGGTGTGAGGGCCGGTGAGAAGGGGGCCTAAAGAGGGGTCAAGGGGCTGGAGAGGGGGCTTGCCTGCAGCTGAGGCGCCATACAGGGAGGATGAGGCCTGCAGTCAGACTGGTCCCGGACCTAGAAATCCGAGCCTGGGCTGGGGGCCTGGAGCTTGGTTGGAGGCCAAGGCTTCCTGGGAGAGGAAGAGACCAGAGAGGACCTGGGTGGCATCTGGGGGGCCCTGGGGTGGCAGCAATCCAAGCACAGGACTGCTTGGCAGATAAGGACCAGGCCTGGGAGTGGAGAGACCTTGAAGAACCGGGCAGGGCCCTGGGCCCAGGAAAGGTGGCACCAGCTTCCTGCGAGGGTGCCCAAGGCTGGGCCAGCGGGCAGATCCTGGAGGGGCAGAGGGCTGGGGCATGAAGGAGGGCACTCCGGGAAGCCGGCACCCATGAGGAGCCGCCGAAGCACGGATGGGCTGGAGGCAGGACTGGCGGGTGGGCCTGGCTGGGAGGGGGCCAGGGCCGGGCCTGGGGGTCAGGGGCCCGGCGATCCGGGAAGGGGAGCTGCGGGGTGCGGACGCGGAGGGGAGGGGGCTCCGCGCGCCGGGAAGGGAGCGGCCGGGCAGCGGGGAGGGGGCTTCCTGGAGGACGCGGCGGAAGCGGTCTGCAGAGGGACCAGAGGGGTCCCGGGAGAGGGGTGCCGTGGCGGTGGGCCCGGGCGGGGAGGGGAGGCCCGGAGGTGCAGAAGGGGTCAAGGGCTGGCGAGCCGGGGCCGGGGAGCCAGGGTCGGGACTCGCGGGATGCGGGGTTCGGCGCCGACCCAGCCGGGCTCCCACGGGGCCGGGCCCCACTCACCGTGTCCGAGTTGCGATCGTTGCCCGGGGCGAGCGCCGTCCGCGAAGACATCTTCTCCAGGTCCCGGGGGCAGGGGCGGGCGGGTGGGGGGGGCGGGGATCCCGGGGTCCCCTCTCTCCCCCTCCCCCCCCGCCGGCCCGGGGACGCGAGCTCAAAAGCTGGGCGCCTGGGACGCCGAGTGCGCGGCGCGGGAGGGGGCAGGGCCAGGGGACGGGACGGG
>NW_004955555.1:2274385-2286193 GCF_000276665.1 Chinchilla lanigera | reverse complement strand
GGCGGCGGCGGAGGGAGGTGGCGCCGCGGCAGGAGGAAGGGACGTCAGGGGGCGGGGCCACCCTGACCACGCCCCTCGCCGCCGGCCCTTAAAGGCGCAGGCCCGGGCCGGCCGGGGGCTCTGGAGGCGAAGGCAGGTCCTGGCGCGCCCGTGGAGAGCGTGTTCCCACAGGACGGCGGAGCCGGGCGGGGAGGAGGGGGAGAGAAACGGACAAACGCCGAGGCCCAGCGCCAGCCGGAGACGCGCAGAAAGATAGCAAGAGATACAGAGACGGAGAGACAGAGACACAAAGAGGCAGGGACGGACGCCGGGGCAGGCAGAGACACAAAGAGATGGACGGAGAGGCGAAGGGCAGAGAGACAAAAAGAGAAGGACAGAAGGCGGGGGCCGTGGGGAGAAGGAGTGAGAGAGAAGCGACACTAACAGGGACAAAGACCGGGGCAGAGATCCGCGGTCCAGACAGGCGCACAGACAGACAAAGAGACCCAGAGACGCGGAGATCAGAGGCAGGGGCCGAGCCCAGGCCACGCGCACGGCGCCGGGGACCGGAGTGTGTTCGAGCCCAGAGCGCGCAGAGGAAGGAGTGGCGCGTTGGACCCTTCCCCGATCACGCCGCCGCCCCAATAGGGGCCCTGCCCTGCCCCGTCTGTTCAGGGTTCGCTGGTCCTCCAGCCGAGGCTCCCTGCCCCTTCCTGAAAACCAGGTGTTGGGAACAGCAGGGTGCCGGGCTAGCTGGGCAAGCTGACTGCTACAATCTCAGGGATTTGGGAACTAGTTATTAACCACGGCCATCGTTACAAATTAAACTGTGCAAACATGCAATTAAATAAATTATGTTAAAAGCGAAAGTACTATACATTCATTGCATCCGGAGCATTTCGCTTCATTTTCCTATTATCTGTGATCTTCAGGTTCTTCGCATCTTTTGTATCCTTGTGAAATTGCGAAGAAAGATGCGCTGTTCTGTATCTCTTCCCCCAAACGCTTTCAGGGACTCCCAGCCCGTGGCGAGGATATTTGCATCGTGGAAATCGCCAAAGGTTACAGATCAGTATTTACCAGCCTATAGCGGGTTGAGGCCATCATTGGCGTGGATTTCTGCATGCGGCTCCCGTGCCGCGCTCCGAGCGCGGGGTCTTTTCCGTGAGGTGCGAGCCATCCTTACCAATCCATCGCAGAGGAGGAAAACAGGCCCGAAGAAGAAAGGTTACACTTGAAAAGGGACTGAGGCAACGGGTGGCAGGGTTGGGATTTGAACTCAACTGCTCCCAAACTCCGGCACTGCGCTCTTAACCACGGCGGCTTCCTGTTGCAGAGAGTAACAGCAGCAACCTCGGTGTGCAAGAAATCCGGAAGTATATGCATAAATTGCTTCACCGGTTGAGGGGCGGGTTAGAACTTCACCGTTACTATTATTTAGCAAATGAAGCCAGAGAAGTTTCTCTGGAGGCAGAGAAGAGGGTTCAGGATGAGGTTCTAGAAGCTGTGTGATCCCCCAAGTCTCTGCAGGGTGAAGGCTGGAGCCAAGAGAGTAAGATTCGGGGGAGCTGAGTCGCTCCCAAACTCTTCCCGGCCCCACCGCTGACGGCTGCAGTTCTCCAAGACACCACACGGGGGCGGCAGGTCGCCTCCCTACATGCAAGGGACACACTGGAGGGCCTCCCCCTCCTTCCCCTTCAATCCGCGCCGTCTCCACCCCATTTCCAAGAGGAGGGAGGCTAAGGATTGCGAGGAGAGCAATGCGAAGTAGATAGACCTTGGAAACCTTAAGTTTATTAAGAGAAGTCGACACAAAGGTATTTTTACATGATTCCATTTATATGACATAGCCGAGCATGATGGCATGTGCTGTAATCGCAGCACTAGACAGGCTGAGGCAGGACGATCCTCAGGAGTTTGAGGCCAGCCTGAACTACATAGGGAGACTCTGTCTCAACAAAACGAAACAGGGCAGGGGATATAGCTCAGCGGCACAGTGCCTGCCTGGCAAGCGCGAGGTCCTGTGTTCAATTCCTGCATTAAGAAAAGAAAAGAAAAAAATAAAACATATGACATATCTATAATAGGCAAATTCATGGAGACAAAGAGTGCGGTAGTGCATGCAAGAGGGCAGGGTGTAACTGTACTGGGTCCAAGGTTTCTTTTTGGGGTGATGAAAGTGTTCTGGAATTAGATAGTGGTAGTGCTTGCTGCAACTTTGTGAAACCTATGAATAAGACCTATGAATCACACCTTTTACTTTATTTATTTATTTATTAGTTAGTTAGTTAGTTAGTTAGTTAGTTAGTTTTTTTGAAACAGGGTCTTGCCATGCAGTTCAGGCTGGCCTTGAGCTCACTTTGGAGTCCAGGCTGGTCTCAAACTCGAAATGATCCTCCTGCCTCAGCCTCCCAAGTGCTGGGATTACAGGCATGTGCCACCACACCCAGCACGAATCACACATTTTAAAAGGCAAATATTATAGTGTAAGGATGATATCTCAATTTAAAAAAAACTTTTTTTGGTAATGGAACTCAAACTCAGGACCTCATGCTTGCCAGGCAGGCATTGTGCCGCTGAGCTATATCCCTGGCCCTCAATTTTAAAAATTAAAAAATAAAGGAAGGAGAGCTGGGCATGGTGGCACATGCCTGTCATCCTAGCTACTTGGGAAGCTGAGGCAGAAAAATCATGAGTTTAAAGCCAGCCTGGGTAACTTACCAATTTAGCGAGATCCTTTCTCAAAATAAAAAATGAAAAAGGGCTGGAATGTCACTCAGTGTGAAGGCCCTAGGTTCAAACCCTAGTACTAAAGATAAAAATAATAAATAATGTTGAGCATGGTTTTGCATGTCTATAATCCCAGCACTCGGGAGGCTGAGGCAGGAGGATCATTGCAAGTTTGAGACCAGCCTGGGCTACAAAGTGAGCTCAAGGCCAGCCTGAACTGCAAAGCAAGACCCTGTCTCAAAAAGACAAAAAAAAAAAAAACAAAAAAAAACAAAAAACAAACAAGGGGGAAAATGAAACAGAACATATAAATTAAAAGGGCTGGGGGTGTAGCTCTGTGCACCCAGGGTTCAAGCCATAGTACCTGCACCCAAAGGGGAGAGGTGTTGGATATTGGTCACAGCACACTGGGGACCCAGCACTGCCCCAGAGGCCACCTGGGGAGGCTGAGGCCTGCCTTGCCTTCCCGCTCCTGGCCAGATCATGAAGCTCCCTCTGCAACAGCCCATTGTCCAGAGGATTCGGCCCGGGGCCTTCAGACCTTTCGGTCTTAACTCCTGACCCACTTACTTCCCAGCCCTGGCCGCAGCACTCAGGAGCATGTTGTTCATTGCAGCCCCAAAGCCACGGCTGCCAGCCAGGTCTCCAGGCCGGTCACACTCAGGCTGTGCCTGGGCTCCCGAAGGGCCTTGTGACCCTAAAACCCAGTTCTCAAGGCAATATTAACCCCTACGTCCAGTGCCACCCACCACATCCCCACACCCCCAGCCCCAACTATACCCTGCTTCCTCTTCCATCACTGATTTAACCTTGGCAAGAAGATCATCCCCAAAGCTCCCAGCAGTCCTCAGCCCAGGGTCTCCATTTATAGGCTTTTTTTCCTTCAGTACTGGGGATTGAGTCCAAGACCTTTGCACTAAGCAACATCTCTAGCTTTTCTTTTTCTTTTTTTCTGAGACCGTCTCCCCAAGTGGCCAAATTGTCAAGACTGAGCTCAAATTTGAAATCCTCCTGCCTCAGCCTTCTGAAGTGCTGGCATTAGAGGTGTGCTCACCGTGACCAGCTGTGTGTGGGGCTTTATTGAGCACCTGCCATGGGCTGAGCTGCCTCTGGAGCTAAGGTGATGGATGCGCAGGACCAGTGAAGACTGCTCTGCCGGCCTGAGCGTGGAGTGGGAGAGTCAGAGACACTTGCAGGGGACAAACGCAGCCCCTGGTCATTTCAAACTGTGGAAGGTGTGGGGAAGGAGCTGATGAGGAGTAGTGGGGCTCGGAGATGTTGGTGTTGAGCCGAGAATGACAGAGAGGGCAGGGTGAGGGGGGCTTTTAGGCTTCCCTTGCCGTGCCCCGTGCCTCTCCCACCGGGCGCCCAGCCTCTGGGACCAGCAACAGGGCTCTGCAGAAAGGTGCGCTCCTCTGGGGACCCCCGGCCCCTCTGGAGTCTCAGCCTGGCGGCACCGGCCGCTCTGGGCTCCCATCCAGCAAGGGTGTTTGCCTGGGGTGCCCAGGATGGCGTTGTCACCTCTCAAGGCGTGAAGAGCAGGCAGCGGCGGGTGGTGGATTCCGGTCTGGGGCAGGGTGGGGACAGTGCTGTGGGCCTTGTCCTTCCCAGCCCAACCGCAGGCTGCCCCAAAGGGCAGACAGATAATGAGTCCTTCCCGCCCCTGGCCCCAGAGAGGGAGGGGTTTCCTGACAGGAAATTGTCCTCCTCCAAGCCCTCCCTCCTCAGACCCAAGCGCTGCAGTCCTGGCCCAAGTAGGCTGGGGCAGGACCTCGGTGGGGAAGACAGGCGCAGAGGACAGCGGTGAGTGTGCTGCGGGAGGTGGGAGGACTCAAACCCGGGCCCCTCGGAGCAGGGGCTGAGGTGGGACTGGGTCCTGGACCCAGAAGGCACAGGCTGGAGAGGGCAGAGGGGAAGCCGGGCCGCAGCCCGGGCGCAGCGCGCAGAGGGCAGGTGGGAGCAGCAGGTGGGAGCGGGAGGCCGGTGCAAGGGGCCTTGGGGGGGCAGGGAGCTGGGGGTCTCTGGGGAGCTGGGCACCACGGGTGGCGGAGAACAGTGCTGCGCCCCGAGTCCAGATGGGAAGGCTGAGGCCCGCGGGGACCCAGGGTTCGCGCCGTCCTGAGAGCCCGAGCTCAGAGCCGGAGCTGGGGTGGCAGACGCAGAGCCTGAGCTCCCAGGCGGTGCTGGGCAAGGGCGGAGGCGGCCGCGAGCTTGACAGGGGCCGGCTGGGGACCGACGCGTTTGGCGTTTGGCGCAAGGACCGGATTGGGGTTGTACCGGTTGGAGTTGAGCTCGGGGACTGTTCAAGTACAGATGCTGGGGACTGCGAGGGGCCAGGCTGTGCAGGGGCGACCTGCGCGTGCAGGGGAGGCTGGCAGCCGCGAGGAAGAGGAGGGGCCCTGGGGGGGAAGCGCTGGTAGCCGAGACATCCTGGGGGGGCGCGGCGCTGGGGGCGAGGAGCGCCTGGAAGTGAGTCAGGGGCCGGCACCGGGAGGCAGAGAGGGCACCGGAGGGGCAGGATGTGGGGGCAGCTTGCAGGGGGGCTGCTGGAGCCAGGAAGGGGAAAGGGGTCGGGGCCCGTTTGAGGCAAGTGTTGCTGCCAGGCTTAGGGCGCGCTGGGCATCGCTGGGGTACCGGGTGTGCCGGGGGGTGTCTGGGCAGCTCGGGGACGTGGCGGATCTGATTTGGGCCGCGTGGGCTTCAGTGCAAGGGAAACTGGAGCCTGCGGTGATGGGGATGGGGGGACAGTTTTGGGGGGATGTCGGAGCCCTTTTCGGGGTGAGGTCTGTGGAAGCCAGAGGTGTCACCTTGTGAACAGCGGGATGCCGGCTGGGGGGGTTCCGACTGCACACGGCCATGGGGGTGCCAGGCCAGGGTTGCCATGGTGACTGCCTCCCTGGGGGACAGGGGACCACCGGGACTGGAGGGAGGTCAGACGGTGCTTCTGGAAACAAGTGCTGAGAAACAGCAGCTGCTGCCTACAGTGTGAAATGGGTGGAGAAGGGGGCGCCCTAGGGCGTGCTCTTGCTCCCAGCACCAGCCTCCCCCCAGACCTCCCCAAGCCTCAGCCCCGAGCACTGCCCTGCACCTGGCCCTCACCTGCCCCGCAGCCTCCTCCAGTTCAAAGCAACCTACAGGTCCAGCAACGGTACAGCGAGGAAGCCTCAGGCACTTTATTTACTCAATTTTATCCCAGTCGCATAGGGGAATATTATGCAGCCCTTAAAACAAACAAACCAGAGCCATCTGGATGGACATAGCTAAATCTCACAAGTCATAATGTGAGCAAAAGGAAAAGAAAATGTCAAGTTGCAGGGTGCAAATAGCGTGCTACCATTTCTGGAGTCTGAGGTCGTGCTGGTCAGTCTGTCATCTCTGGACACAGTGACGCAGGCAGGGGATGCGGATCCGCCTGGGGCACACGGACAGCACAGCACAGACGCCTGTTCCCTTAGAAGGCTGCATGCAGTGGGATGGGGGAGGCGTCAGGACGCTGCAGTACATTTGGAATCTAAACAAAAAACACAAAACAAAAGGAAAGCACATAGTGCAAATTTTTGCATCAGCTACAGCTAGGATTACAAGCACTGGGGTATGTATTGTTCTCTATTTTTTGTTGGTTTGTTTGGAAACAGGCTCTTATTATGCAGCTCAGGTTGGCCTTGAACTCACTGTGGAGCCCAGGTTGCCCTTAAACTTGCAGCGATCCTCCTGCCTCAGCCTCCTGAATGCTGGGATTATGGGCATGCACCATCACACTTGGCTGTTTGTTTTTGGTGGTATAGGGGATTGAACCCAGGGCCTCTGCACTGAGCTACATCCCTAGCCCTTTTTATTTCTATTTTGACTATAGGGTTTCACTAAATTACCCAGGCTGAGCTTCAACTTGTGATCCTCCTGCCTCAGCCCAAGATCTGGGATTACAGGGGTACACCACCATGCCACCCAGTTTAGAAGGCTGCTTTAAAAAAAAAATCATGAACTAGGTCTGGGGGTGTAGCTCAGTAGTAGAGCATTGCCAAGCATACACAAAGCTCCTGGTTTGATCCCCAGCACTGAGACAAACAAACAGGCAGGCGCTGTGCCTGCTGCGCTATCTCGCCATCCCTCAAACAAACGCATGCTGTCTGCCATGGCTCCCCAGTGCCCTCAGGGGAAAGCCCAAGTCCCTGCCTCAGGTTTTTGGTCCTGTGTGGCCTGCTCCCTGGTGACCTCTCCCAGGACTCACCGTCCCTCCTCCCCACCCAAGGAATGAACTATCTGGCCCTTTCCTTCCTTTGTTTCCTGTTTAGCACCCATCCCAGAGAGCCTGCCCCGAGCTTGGAGCCAGGGACACAGCAGTGACTGAGACAGCCCCAGCCCTGCCCGCCAGGCTCCCAGGCCAGTGTGGGACACAGATGTGTCCCAGGATGGAGATGACCCAGACTGGGCAGGGCTGGGATGGGAGAGCCCAGGGCTCCAGGAGCCCCAAGGGGTCAGGGAGGGCTTCCTGGAGGAGGGCACACTGGGACTGAGTCCTAAAGTCCAAAGCACAGGTCTCTGCTTAGGATAGGCAAGCCGAGTATGGCAGTGCATACCTGTGATCTCAGCACTCTGGGAAGCTGAGGCAGGAGGGTCACAAGTTTAAACCCAGCCTGGTCAACTTAGTAACGTAGTGAGATCCTGTGTCAAAAGAAAAAAGAAAAAAGGCTGGAGATGTAGCTCAGTGCACAGGCCCTGGGTTCAATCCCTAGTTGCAGGTGGGAGAGGCAGAAACCTACAGGAGCCTGGAGGGAGGAGGAGGAGGAGGAAGAGGAGAAGGAAGAGAAGAAGAGGGCAGTGGGATAGAACTGGGGAGGTGCATAGCTCTAAGACTGAACAGGCTGCAGTGAAAGGCTTGAGCTTGGTGTCAAGGGCACTAGGGAGCCATGGTAGGCTTAGGAGGGAGGAGGAGCTACATCACAGTCTTCAAAGGTGGGGTGAAGGTGTCAAGGCTGGAGGCTGGAGTCCTGGGGGGAGTCAGGCAGGGGAATATGCAGGGGCTCAGTCGGAGGTAGGGGCCGGCAGAAGAGAGGAAGGAGAAGGACCAAAGGTTGGAGAGAGAAACTTAGAGGTGGGATGTGCAGGACTTGGGAAGCTGTGAGCCCTGGAGGGCAGGGCCTGGGTCTGGCTTAGCTCTCACATCCCGGTGCCTGCGCAACCAGGGCAGGCCATAGACCTAGTAGGTTTTTTGGTTTGTTTTCATTTTGGTAAAATACACGCAACAAAACCCACCATTTTGAACCCTTCGAAAGCGTGCTGGTCAGTGGCGCTTAGCAAGTTCACAAGGGCGCCGACCGCCAGCTCCACCTAGTTCCAGAAATCCCCATCCCACCAAAAGGAAACACCGACAGCGGCGCCCCTGCACCCCCACTGGCCCTCACCAGCCTCTCCCTCCTGAACCCACTGGGCTTCTGCTGCAGGGGTGAACGAGAAGGGGCCAAGAGGAGAGAGGGGTCCTGCTGGACAGGACGGTGGGGCGAAGGCAGGTACCTTGCCGGTAGACAGGAGGTGGGGTCGCCCCTAGCGTGCTGTGCCACTTCCCACGCAGCCTTGCCATCTCTGAGCTAGTTTCTTCATGACCCACTGTGATCACGAATACTCCAGGCACACAGAGAGGGGGAGGGGGGCGGGAGCGAGGGGCCGGAGCTCCAGGGAAGAAGCCAGGCTCTGGCATCGCATGGGTCTCGCTGCAAATCCTAGCTGTGCTCCTGAAGCACGGTGGGGCCTCAGACAGACGCCCATGCCCTCCGCAGTCTCCATTTCCTCATCTGCGGGGGCGGGGGGAATAAGCCGAGTGTGATGGCCATGGTGCACCGCGGTAATCCCAGCACTCCGGGAGACTGAGGCAGGAGGACCGGAATTTCAAGCCCAGAATTTAACAATTCGGCAAGACCCTGTCTCAAAATTAAAAAAAAAAAAAAACGTAAAGGGCTGGGGATGTAGCTCAATGGAAAGGCCCTGGGGGAGTTCAATCCCCAGGGAAGGTGCGATGGCCCCCTCCCTTGCAGGACAGTGCAGATACTGGGTGGGGGTTCCCAAGAGCTCAGACCGGCTCCCGCGGTGCAGAGCCATTGCCATCAACACCGTCGCTGGTCTCTTCCCCCCAGGTGCCCACCTGTGAAAATGCCCATCCCGAAGAGCCTGAGGGTGGCAGACTCTAAGGTGCCCCGGGCGGGCACTCTGCCCCTGAGGTCCTCTCAGAATCCGTTTGAGGAGGCGCCAGGGCTGGAGGAAGAGCACGGGGAGCTGGGCCCCCTGCCCAACGGAACATCGTGTGGCCGCCGCGCCACCCTGGAGAAGCTGGTGGGCCTGGGCCCCTTCCGGCTGGGCTGGAGCCCAGGCCGCCGCGCAGGCAGCCCCGGGGACGGGCAGCCGCGCTCGTTCCTGGGCCGCGTGCTGGGCCCAGGGATTCGGAGGAGCTCAGCGGACTTCGGCCTGCTCGCCCGGCTTCAGGGCACCCGGGCCCACGGGGACGAGGAGGCCGGGGACACGGCGCGGAGGCTGGCCTTCCTGCGGCTGGGGCGGGGGCCCAAGCCCCGGCGCGCATCCCTGGCAGAGAGGGTGGTGCCGGCGGGTGAGGCGGCTCCTGAACCCCCACCCAAGGTCCCAGAGCCCCCGAAGATGAAGGAGCCACTGTCAGGTGAGTGAGGGTCCTGACCCAGACCCGGAGGCGACAGTGCTGGCCTCTCCCCCCACCCCAGGCCGCTCCAGGCTTCCACTTCCTATGCAGCCCCCACCCTCTGCCTTCACCTCACGTGTGCACCCAACACCAAGTGAACCCCAGCCTGACCCTAGGATTCGGACACCCAGCCCAGGTCCCACCCCCTCCACGTCCCCACCTGCCGCACCCTTCCTCCCCAAGTCAAACGCAACTGACCCCATTTCCAGCACCCACTTTCAACCTTGCACCCCACCCTACGCACCCCAGCCCCAACCTCCACCCCCTCCCCGCCCCACTCTGCACCCAACCCTTCAGTCCACCCCAGACCTAGCCCCATGCCCGGCCCCCACCTTGAGCTTCACCTGTACGCCAGAGACCCCCAACCTGGCACCCGGGTGGGTTTCCTAGGCGGCTGTGACAAAGGTCCACAAACGGGTGGCTGAAAACAGCAGGCATTGTCCCAGGGCACCAGCAACCTGAAGGCATCTGTCCTCCCCCTTTCCTGTTCCTGGCAGCTTGCCGGCTGTGTTTTCTTTTTATTTTGAGGTTTTTGTTGTTGTATGTTTGTTTTTTGAAACAAGGTCTTGATATGTAGCCCAGGCTGGCCCTGAACTCTCCCCAACCCTCCTGCCTCAGCCTGCTGAGTGCTGGGATTAATGGTGTTCGCCACCATGCCCCACCCCCATCGCCATTCTTGTTTTTTTTCTTTTTGAGACAGGGTCTCACTGTGCAGTTCAGGCTGGCCTTGCGCTCGCTTTGTAGCCCAGGTTGGTCTCAAACTTACAAAGATCCTCCTGCCTCAGCCTCCCAAGTGCTGGAATTACAGGCAGGCACCACCATGCCCGGCTCAATCATTATTCTTAACGCCATTCTTACCCCGCATGTCAGTGTTCTCCGCAACGCCCTGTCTGTCCCCACGCCAGCTACCCGAGCCCTGTTATGGGTCTCCATCCTGAGACACCCGCACGTGCCTTCCCCTTCCATCGCCATCTTTATCTCATCTGTGCCTGGCGCCGGGATGGGCCGGCAGCCCCGCCCCTCTGCTCTTCAACTCCTCCCCCTCAACCCCAGGCCGACTCAGCACCTACCTCTGACCTCATGACCCCCTCCCATTCTCAGCCGAGCCCCTTCCCTTGCGACCCTCCTCTGCGGTCCGCTCACCTCCACCCCAGTCCAAATCCCGAAGCCGCATCCACTTTCCCATCCGACTCCCAGAGGGCATCTCCCAGCTCGTGCCGGTCCCTCCCTTCTTCCCATCTTCCACCACCACCTAAACTCCTCACCCAGGCCACCCGCCATCCAGACCCCAACCCCAAGGTCGTTCTCGATTCCTTCCTGCCTGCCCTCCTCGGATTCCCAGCCAACCTCACCCCGCCGCTCCGGCCCTGTCCACCTCTCCGAAAGCCCACCCTCACCCAGCCCCGGCCCAACCCCCACCTGCGGCCATCGTCCCGGGCGCCTCCAGGACCCCCTCTGTCCTCTGATGCCCTTCACATCCTGGCCAGAGGCTATTTCAGCCCGGGCTCCCGGGGGACTGGGAGGGCACTTCGGGGAGGTGAGGAGGGGGTGACTGGAACCCCCGCCTTCTGGAAACGGATGGGCAGAAATAGCGCTGGCCAGGAAGCAGTCTCTCTGCCAGGGAGGAAGCGGCGGGGGAGGTGTCAAGGGTAACTCTGGGCCGCGGGACCCTTCTTCTGCCTTCGCTGTGGCCTCCCAACCCCAGAGTCCCCTTTTCCGGGTCAGCCTGACCTCCCGGAGTGCCAGCTCCCCGCTGCCGCCGGCCGCGCACCCCGAGATCCCATCTCTGGTCTCCAACACCCCCACCGCGGGTCCATCCCTCCCTCACCTGGCTCCGACCTACCCCCTCGGCCTCAGCCTCGCCACCCGCTCCCTCTCCTGGAGCCCCACCTGCTTCCGCGTCCGCACCCCTCGCATCCCCAACCTCGACCTCGCCCCTCCCAGACCTGTTCGCTGGAACCCTCTCCATCCCCGACTCCTTAACCCTAACCTCGGTCCCCAGCCCCGGGCCGGGCACCCTGCCTGCTGGTCCCTGGCCTCGCCTCACTCACAGGTTCCTCCCCCAGCGCCTGCCTCCCCCACCCCCGCACCCCGACCCCTTCCCGCTCCTCTGACCCCACCTCGACCCCTCTCTCCCCTCCAGCCCGCTCTCACCCCTCCCTGGGTCCCCTGGCCTGACCCCAGCTCCGACCCCGTGACCCGCCCCCGCCTGCTCCCTCTCGGGGTCCAGAGCTGACCCCCGCCTCGCCCCGCAGTGCTGGAGATCCTGAGCCTGATCCAGCGGCGCGAGCTGGCGCGCGCCGACGAGCACATCCTGGAGCTGGAGGCGGAGGAGCTGGCGTTGTCGGGCTGCGGCGCCCCGGGGCCCCCCCAGGCCGAGGGCCGCCGCGCGCGCGATG
>NW_004955555.1:2255359-2274067 GCF_000276665.1 Chinchilla lanigera | reverse complement strand
GGGGCGCCCGGGGGCCTCTCCGGGCAGCTGGAGGCGCTGCGCTCTCGGCTGCTGGAGGACATGGCCGTGGTGCGTGGCCGCCTGGCCCCCGCCTACCCCGCCGGCCTGGGCGCCTTCGGCGTCTACCTGCGCGGCTACCACGGTGCGCTGGCCGAGTGGCTGGGGGCCTCCGCCCGCCGCAGGCTGCCGCTGGCCGACCGCTACGCGCTGCTGCACTGGCACAACCAGGTGTACCCCAGGTGAGCTGGGACCGGTGCTGGCACGTCGCCCCCTCGGCCTCACCCCTAGCCCGGCCGCTGCAGACCCCACGGACCTTGGAACAGGTCTCCGACTCACTCCATTGAAACGGTCCTGTGCAGCACTGGCGGTGGTCACAGCCCTCGAATCAGCGCTGACCGCTGCCACCTTGCCCGCCTTCCCCTTGGTCAGAGAGCCTCGGGGTACTCCAGGCCCAGAACCTGGGCCCTGTCCGCACCTGCATTTCCGGGTTCTGAGCAGAGCCCACCCTCCCTTTCCTGTAGCCCCATAAATCCCCAGACCTAGAACCTGAGCTTTAGACGGTTCCACTCCTAGAATCTCAGGCAGCTTGATCCTTCCAGTCTTCTAACTGTAGCACCACCTGCCCTTCCGGCCCTAGCACACGGCCCCACTGATTCTCCCAGTTCTAAAATCTCAGCACCCAACAAAAAACAAAAACTATAAAATTTCATCCTGGTTGACCAGGGCAGTCCTGGTAGCTGTGTGCAGTGGACCCTTCAGTGAGGGCTGCAGGTCTCAGGTCACTGGAGTCGTCCCCCTCCCGTCCTCAGGTGTCAGCACTCTGGACCACGCCCACGCTAGGCCCTCTGCCCTGCTGACCCTCAGGCTTGGTACTGTTGAGCCTTAGAACTCCAGAGTCCTTACCCTGCTCTGTGTCTAGATCTTAGGGCCTTAGTGCTGTTGATGCTTTAGATCTCTTTTTTTTTTTTTTTTTTCTCTTTTTGAGACAGGATCTCACTATGTAGTTCAGGCTGCCCTTGAGCTCACTTATGTAGCCCAGGGTGGCCTTCAACTCACAAGGATCCTCCTGCCTCAGCCTCCTGAGTGCTGGGATTACAGGCGAGCACCACCACGCCTAGCAATACTTTCAGTTTTAACACTGTGGCTTTATGATTCTTTAGCTCTAGGCCCTTAGTGCCAAGGAACCTTCCAATCCCGCCCCGCAGCCCCCTGCCCTCTTTGGGTCCTAGACCTTGACCCTGCTGTCCCTCCTAGTTTTAGAACTGCTGTACTATGGGCCCCTCGGATGCTATAACTGCAGCATCTAGAACCTCAGGGTCCTTGACCTCCCAGCGTTGGAATCCATGGAGCTTTAAACCGTGAAACATACCCCTCTTGTGACTGGAGGAAAGGATAGGGTGCTTAGCTCCCCCTGGGTCCACTCCAGGGATAGGGAGCTCGGCCGTACCCAAACCACACCTTGGCTAGTGAAGGGATGGGTGGCTCCTCTGTCAAAGTCAGGAGCTGTCACCCGGAGAACACCAGCCCCGTAGATCCATTCGGACACACGTCATTGAGGCTGTCAGTGCAGCCCATCCGGGAGAAGAGGAGGCAGGCCGGGGAGTCTGGACAGCTTCCCGGAGCTGTGGGACAGGGTTGAGTCCGATTTGTAAGATGATGTTCCTGATGGACCAGATGCCATGAGCAAAGTGTGGGTGAGGCTGGGGTGGGGAGGCACAGGGGTTCCCAGCCCAGGCATAGGGGGCAGAGAAGGAGTGTGGGGGCCACGCCAAGCGGCGGGCACCAAGGCAGAGGAGCGAGGCAGAAGGGAGCTTCTGTCTGGGGAAGGCCATCATGAGCGATGTCCCATTGTCAGATCATCAAGCCCGAACTTGACCCCAGAGGTCTTGCCCGGACACCATCCATCAGGTGACTCAGAAAGCTGGAGCCAGAGGAGCAGCCATTCCAAAGATTTCCTCTCAGATGAGCAACGCTGGCCCAGAGAGAGGAAGGGAGTGGCCCAGGGTGACAAACAGTGGGTGTGAGGCACGAGGTGTCCCATCACCCACTCCCCCCTCACAGGCCTCCCTGTCTTCTGCCCTCTCCCCCAGGGAGGTCCTAGGGCTGGTGGACATGGTCGCTCTGGAGAATGGGGAGCTGGGGCCCCTCCTGTCCGCCGGCACTCTGCGGGGTCTGGAGGATGAATGTGTCACAGATGTCAAGGTACCTGGGACTCAGCATTGTCATTTGGGGCTGAGAGGGGCTCCGCAGCGGGGGAGGGCTCGTGGTGAGGTTGGGGGCCTCTCCCGTCTTTACCATTTTTCTGTCCCTTTTCCTTTTGTGAGCCTCTGAGTTCTGCCCAAAGGCCAGAGCTGTACAAGCCCAGACCGATCATTTCCATATCCCATGTTACACCCCAAGCACTCCCCCTGGGGAGTAGGAATAGTTGGCCATGGTCCTGTATGGCAGGAGCCTTCAAACCTCAGAGCAAGAGGAGCCTAGCCATGGCCCAAACTCCCAGCGTCGGCCTCAAAGCAGCTTTGCCCCCCGAGAGGCTGAGAGTAAACGTGGTTAACTCAGGCTGGGCACATGCATGCCTAAGCAGAGTGGCCTGATCACCATGCCCAGCTTGGCAACAGTGGCATTTCCTGTCTGAGTGCCAGGCCTGCCCCAGCCACAGAAATCGGATCCTTGCCGCTCCAGAGCCTGGAGAATCGAACATTTCCAGCTAAACCCACTTGCTAAATTGAAGACCACCCATCGGGTGGGAGCATCCGAGATGCTTAAACCTCTGCAATTCTCCAACCCCAGAAGCTGACAGTCTTGATCATTCAGCAGGACCTAGAAGCAGCATTCGCAGCACCATCCCACAAGGAGATGTCGACCTTTCAACTCCGTGGTTATTCGTGTGTCAGACCCTAGCCTCAGGAATGCAAGGGCGCAGCCCTGACCCTGCCTGTCTCCCCACTTCTCCAGGCTCAGACCCGGGCAGCCCTGCTTCGGGTGCTGCAGGAGGACGAGGAACACTGGGGGGACCTGGAGGACCGGACCAGCGGCCTGGCCCAGGACGTGTGTGAGGTAGGAGGACAGAGGAAGGGGGATCCGCTGGGTGGGGCAGGGCAGGAGGGGGCCCACCGTACCTTACCTCCTGTCCCCTGGCCTGTGCAGCTGCTGGAAGAGCACACGGAGCGAGCACCCCGCATCAGCCAGGAGTTAGGGGAGCGCATGGCACACTGCTGTCTGGGCGGGCTGGCAGAGTTCCTGCAGAGGTATGGGGCTGCGGGGGGCAGGCCTGGGGCTGGGCATCAGAACTGGGGTCTGCCAGAGAGGTGAGTGGGCATGGTGCTAAGGTGAGCAGGAGCGGAGCACCGTGGCACAAGCCTGGAATCCCAGCACCCGGGAGGCTGAGGCAGGACTGCAAGTCTGAGCCCAGTCTGGGCAGCTTAGCAGCTTTCCAAGACCATCTCAAAATGAAAATTAAATTAAAAAGGTAGTAATTTAAAAGGGCTGGGGATCTGGATCAGTGCCAAAGGCCGTGGGTTTAACCTCCAGTACCCAAAAAGTGGGCACATGGGGCTGAGGATTTAGCTCAGTGGCACAGTGCCTGCCTGGCAAGCACAAGATCGTGAGTTCAATTCCCGGTACCAGAAAAAAACAAACAAAAAAAAACCAAAAAAGTGGGCACAGGAGTGGTGGGATCAGGACCGCAGGCCGCATGGACCCCTGCCATCTGCCCCTCCTTCCGCCAGCTTCCAGCAGCGCGTAGAGCGATTCCATGAGAACCCGGGAATCCGGGAGCTGCCGCCTGACACCTACATCAGCAGGACCATCGCCCTGGTCAACTGCGGGCCCCCCCTGAGGTGAGAGCACCCCCATACGACCCCCATGTGTCAGAGCGGTTCCAGGTGGCAGCTGAATTAGGGCGTTGGTTCCTGGGTGGGGATCACAGAACTGATGCAGGGAGGGTGCATGTCACATGTTGGCTCAGGGTGACCTTAGGAGCATGAAATCCTGGAGTCCTAGAAACAGCTGTAGCATCATGGAGGAGTAGAACCGGAACCAAATATTAAGGTGTGACAGTCATAGTAGCCTCTAGGTGTAGTGCTGTACGCCTGTGATCCCAGCAGTCAGGAGGCTGGGGCAGGAGGATCGCCATGAGTTTGAGGCTCCATAGTGAGCTCAAGACCAGCCTGGACTACGTATCGAGACCCTGTCTGAAAACACCAACCAAAAAAAAAAAGAAGACAAAGAAAAATTATAGAAAACAGAAGCCAGACTCAATGATTCTAAGAATTATTATTTTGCTCTTTTATCTTTGTGTTGACTTATTTTAAATTTCATTTTTTGAATTTATTTATGCATGTCTGATACAGAAGCAGTTTTTTTCCTGAATATTTTCCATCCATGGTTGCTTGAAGCCATAGAGGCAGCGCTGTGGATGTGGAGGGCTGGCCGTGGTGGCAGTGCATGGTGGCTGCTCCTTCCCTCCACGACTTAGCAGCCTGGACAGCTTCTGTTGTACTTAGCATCTCGAGCTCTGGGCTGGGCCTGGGGCTTAGCAGCCAGCACTTGCCCAGCAGGTGTGAGGCCCTGGCTTCCGTCGCCAGCACAGAGAAAAAAAAATCACCATTGGAACTGTATGTAATCTACTCCCTGGCGGTCTCATTGTTTGTTTCATTGTCCCTGATGCATGGACATTGGTTCTACTTTTCCAGGACACGTGCCACCTCCTGTTAGCATCCCGCTGGCCCCGAGGGCTGCTTCTTAGGTGAAGGGGAGCAGGGCTCAGGGAAGCACAGCCTGCCGCAGTGGTGAGAGACCAGGGCAGAATTGCACAACTGCAGATGAAGTGGAGAACCACAGACAGAATGGAGGCCATGTCACTGTCCCCCAGAGAGCACCAAGGGAGAGGGCGGGTACACATCTGTAATCCCAGCACTGTGGGAGGCTGAGGCAGGAGGATTGAAATTCCAGCCCAGGTTGGGCAATTTAGTGATTTAGCGAGACTCTCTCAAAGTAAAAAATTAAAAGGGCTGGAGTTGTAGTTCAGTGTGAAGGCTCTGGCAGCAACCCCCAGTACACACACACACACACACACACACACACACACACACACACACGCACACACACGCACACACTCAGAGAAATAAAGACCCCCAAGAGGCCTCTCTGCCCCCAAATACCCGAGACTCCCCCAGAAATCTCCATGCCTCCTGACATCTGCCCACCCCTCCAGATACCATTCACACTCTCAATATCCCCTCAGCCCCCCAGATGTCCTCCAGCCTCCAGACATCCCCAGTCCCCCAATATTCCTCCATCCCCTAAATGTTCCACATCTTCCCTGACACCCCAAATCCAAACTGTTTTGTTTTTATGTTTTATTTATTTATTTTTTAATCTTTTTGAGACAGGGTCTCAATATGCAGTTCAGGCTGGCCTTGATCTCACTTTGTAGCTGAGGCTGGTCTTGAACTTGTAATGATCCTCCTGCCTCAGCCTTTTGAGTGCTGGGATTACAGGCGTGCGCCACCATGCCTGGCTGTTTTGTTTTGAAACAGGATCTTGCCCTGTAGTTTATTTGGGTTGGTCTTGAACTCATGGGAATCCTTATGCCTCAACCTCCTGAGCCCTGCGATTATAGACGTGCAGCACCAGTCCCGGCTTCCCGTGACACTTTCTAGCCCCTAGACCTTCCCTGAGCCTCTGACCTACCTCTGTTTTCTCCTCTCCTTGGAAGAGGGGACTGGCCCAGGTGGTTGGGCTGAGACATTCAGGCTTCCTTACTTCTGTTTCTGCTTTGATCCCCACAGAGCTCTGGCCGAGCGCCTGGCCAGGGTAGGGCCCCCCGAAAGTGAGCCGGCCCGGGAAGCCTCGGCCAGCGCTCTGGACCGCGTGACCCGGCTGTGCCACCGCGTCCTGGCCGACCTGCTCTTCCAGGAGCTGCAGGTGAGGCGGGGCCTGGGCTGGGGCCGTGTCAGGACCGAGGGCCCTGCAGTCCTCTCTGCCCAGGACTCGGTGTTGGGGAAACAGGCCGAGTAGGGGTGACGGGTGGGGGCGGGTACAGGAAGGACACGGGAGGAAGCAGCCAACAGGAGGACAAGAGCCACCCCAGACAGGAGCTCCAGTGGAGCCTCCCCTCTGCGGCCCCCAAATCTATGCCCGGGATCCCCTTTCCCTCCTCTGAATCCTCCTAATGAAAGTCGAAGACCTCGTCCTGGCTCTTGTAGCCTTGCACACCCCGTCTCCTGCCCCTCTCAACCTTCGGCCCCTGCTCGCCTACTCCAGCCACAGCGGCCCCTAGGCCTCTGCCCTTGCCATTCTCAGGCCAAACGCCCCACAGTTCCCCGGCTCACGTCTTCCTCATCTTGCCTGAAATATCACCTTCTCCATGAAACCATCCCTGATCATCCCACTTCACACAGAATCGCCCTAGTCCCAGCTACCCAGGAGGCTGAGGCAGGAGTTGAGGCTCAGCCTGAGCGACATAGTGAGAACCTGTCTCTGAAAAAGAAGAAGCCCGGGGGCTGGGGATTTAGCTCAGCGGCAAAAGCGCCTGCCTGGCAAGCGCAAGGTCGTGAGTTCGGTTCCCGGTACCGGAGAAAAACCAAAAAAAAAGAAAAAGAAGAAGCCCGAGACTTCTTCTGACTTTCTGCTCTGTTTGTCTCCCACAGCACTTACTGTCACCTGCCGTCTGTATCCTCATGTATTTATTGTGGCACTGGTGATGGAGCCCCAGGCCTGGTACCTGCTAGGCAAGCTCTACCAGTGAGCTGTATCCTCAGCTCTTTTTATTATTACCTTAAAATCTGGGTCCTCCCACTGGAATGTTAGCTGTTCAAGTGGAGGGATTGGTGGAAGTTTTCTTTTTTTAAAAAATAAGTTTATTTATTTACTTAAACATAGAAAGACAAGGCATGTAGCTCAGTGCACTGTCCTGGGTTCAATTACCAATACAACAAAAACATATTTCTCAGCCAGGCATGGTGCACATACGTGTGATCTCAGCACTCTGGGAGGCTGAGGCAGGTGGATCCCAGTTTTGAGCCCAGCCTGAGCAAGATCATATATCTCCATGGCGGAAGTTTTCTAAAATAACTTCATGACAGAAAACTTCAGGTGTCCATAATCCCAAGCAGACAGAATGACCCCCATGTACGCAGATGGCACTTCTCGACAATCTTGTTTCCCCTCCCCCCACCTCCCCAATTATTTGCTTCTTGGGGATGGGACCCGAGGCCTCTGGCTTGCAAGGAGCCTGGGTCCCACTGAGCCATGCCCCACCCTTCCGCCATGGAATTCTGTCATTTCCTCTATCCCCCTATATCTCCAAAAGACAAGAAATCTTTTTTAAACAAATATAACCAACTACCTCATGGAGGGGAGGTGTCCTACAATGTAGTGCAGGCCAGTCTCAAACTCACTATGTAGCCCAAGTGGGCATCAAACTTGCAGTCCTCCTGCCTCGGCCTCCCTAAACGCTGGGATTGCAGGCATTTAACAGTGTCATTTTATATCTAACAAGTGGAACAATGATTCCTTGATGTCATCAGGTACAGACTTCGCAGTAACAGCAAACTCTGTCTTCCATGCCAGGGACTAAGCTGGGAGAGCCTCAGCTCACTTAATTCTCGTCGTGCTCCTGGGAGAAGGGTTTACTAGGGGCTCTACTTAGCCAAGACTGGGATTAGGCCGGGCAGCCGCAGCCAGGGAGACCTGGCTCAGTCTAGAATCCTTTCTTGAAATACACATTTTTTCTTCTTTTATTATTTTGTTTGGTAGCGGAACTCGAACTCAGGACCTCATGCTTGCCAGGCAGGCATTATGCCACTGAACTAAATCCTCAGCCCCTAGAATTCTTTCTATAAACCACTCTATATGTTCTCAGAGAGAGAGGGAAGGAGAGAGAAAGGATTTTTTT
The DNA here is from genome assembly GCF_000276665.1 of Chinchilla lanigera. NCBI lineage: Eukaryota > Metazoa > Chordata > Mammalia > Rodentia > Chinchillidae > Chinchilla > Chinchilla lanigera. The sequence continues at coordinate 2,266,167 of NW_004955555.1, read as the reverse complement.
TTTGTGGTACCAGGAATCGAACTCAGGACTCATGCTTGCCAGGCAGGTGTTCTGCCACTGAGCTATATCACCAGCCCAAGAGAGAGAGAAAGGGAAGGAGGGAGATTGGGTGAGACAGTGGGACAGAGAGGGGGGAACATTAGAGACAGAGAGGAGACTAGGGTCTGTTCAGTGTGGGTCTGAGGGGCTGTGGGCGCGCAGGAAGGTGTAGGGAATTCAGGTGCACTGGGAGAAGGGGGGCTGTTTTGCACGTTACTTCTGCGCCCAGTTTTTTTTTTGTTTTTGTTTCTATTTTTAAAAAGCCTCATTTTGGGCTGGGGATATAGCTCAGTGGCATAAGTGCCTGCCTGGCAAGCACAAGGTCGTGAGTTCATACCCGGTACTGAAAAAAAAAAAAAAAAAAATTAAAAAGCCCTATTTTTGGAAGTTTTGAAAACTCACTGGAAAGTGTGGAAAAGGGGTCCTGTGACTGCGTGGGATGGGGACCCCTACTGTCTGTGCCTTCTGCTCCCTCCCAGCCCCCGGTGGTGCTCGGAGGCTCTGTCCCGCTCTGCCCGGGCCCCACCCTCTCCAGGTGGCCGGCCTCCTGTGAACCCTCCGCTCTCCTCCGCTCTCCTCCGCTCTCCTCCGCTCTCCTCCGCTCTCCTCCGCTCTCCTCCGCCTCCTCCCTAGTTTCTGCCTGCTGCTCCCTGCTTCCTCCCCGGGCCTGGGGAGCCATGGCAGGTCCTGCCCTGGGCCTCTGAGCAGCTTCCATGCGCCTGGGCTTCCGGTCACACAGTTCCCTGACACGCACTTTACAAAGCGCAGGCTTGGTTAATGCTCCGCAGTCTCTGTCTTAAAGATGGTAATCATTTCTCAGCTTGGTTCGCGTGTTTTCATTTTGCCCTGGGCGGAGAATTCAATATGCAGGTGGACTTGCCTGCCTCTGTGACCCCTGTCCTGGTCCTCAGACCCCTTGGACTCCGCCTGCTGTCTGAAATCGGAGGCTTCTTCACTCCCTCCTCACTCCGCTAGCAGTGACCAGCACTGGGGTCTCAGCTTTGTGTCTCTTCCTGGACTCTGTGCTCCAAAGTCCTAGTCCTCCCAGCTCTGGGTTTTTACCATCTGGGCCCCATCTGTCTCTCCCTGTGCGCCAGCTTCGAGCCCCAGCAGGGCAGGGCAGGGCACGTGCTGGATCCTCCCAGCGGTGTCCCTGAGCATGGCCCAGCTCTGGGTCAGCCGCAGCAGGGCTTGGAGATCCCTCTCCTGAGAGAAGAGTGAAGGACGAGGCGGTGACCGGCCTGCACTCTGTCCCCGCAGCCGCACTTCAACAAGCTGATGCGCCGGAAGTGGCTGAGCAGCCCGGAGGCGCTGGACGGCATCGTGGGCACTCTGGGCGCGCAGGCCCTGGCGCTGCGCAGGATGCAGGACGAACCTTACCAGGTGCGGCGTGCTACGTGCTGCGGGGCTCCCTCAGGACCCCTGCACTTCGCGTGGGGATCTATGGGGCGGACAGGCGCGCCCCTGGGAACTGGGCTGCAGGGCCAGGCTAGGGTCCATGGGGGAGGCTATATAATGGGGCATCCTTCGGGGGCCAGAAGGAGGTGTCTGCGGGCAGATTCAGGGTGACAGTGGGTAGACACGATCACCCGTGGGAGTCCGGAGGCCCCTCGGGCTGGAAGGCTGGGGGAGGGGAGCGTCGGGACGGGTCCCCCGCGGCCTGGCGGGTGAGTGCTGGGCACTGGAGCGCTTACCTCCTTGTCCCTCCGGGGTCCCAGGCGCTGGTGGCCGAGCTGCACCGGCGCGCGCTGGTGGAGTACGTGCGGCCGCTGCTCCGCGGGCGTCTGCGCTGCCGCTCCGCGCGGACGCGCAGCCGTGTGGCCGGAAGGCTCCGGGAGGACGCGGCGCAGCTGCAGCGGCTGTTCAGGCGGCTGGTGAGTGCGGCCCCGCCCTAGGGCTTTGGGGGACAGCAGCGCAGGACCCCCTGACCCACCCTTGGCTTGGAAAATCGTTTCTCTCTAGGAAAGTACCTGCCAGGTGCTTTATTCAGCCCCCGAAATAAGAAGATCTCTGTGAGGGTTGAAGGAGTCCATCATTTAATTTCTGTTACAGCGCTCCGGTGGTTCCCTTCCGAGCTGCCACCCATAAACGTTACCTATTATTACTATGAGCATAGTCAAAGCTAAGTGCAGCCTGGTGTGGTGACACACGCCTGTAATCTCAGCACTCTGGAAGGCTGAGGCAGGAGGATCACAACTTCAAGTCTAGGCTAGACAGGTAGCTCAGTGCAAAAACCTGTTCTCGATCACCGGTACCCAACACCCACCAAAAAACTAAGTGCAACAGTCACTCAGGATCCCAGTGGAAGAACTGGAGACAGACAAGTCTTTCTGTTCAGCTGCAGCCAGCAGGGCTGGAAGGACCTCACTGCTCTTTCCCATGTTCTCCCCTGGAATCCTTGAAAGCGTTTTTGTTTTGGAAACTTTCTGAGACAACTGTGGATTTGCCTGCGGTTCTAAGACAGGGTGCGCAGTGCCCTGGATAGGCTCTATCCAGTTTCCCTGGAATGGCGACATATTCTGTAACCTTGCACTAGGTTTCCAGCTTGGGTCGCCTAGCCCCAGTTATCTGCAGAACTAGTATTGATTTTCCTTCAAATGCCTGAAGATTCTAGATAACCTCTGGCTAGTGTCTTCTGACTTATTTTTTTAAACTAAGGATTTGATCCAGGGTCTTCACACTCAGTTACATTCCCAGAGCTTTTATTATTACTGAGACAAGCAAGGTCTTGGTAAATCACTAAACTGCCCAGGCTGGGTTGGAACTTGTACTCCTCCTCCCTCAGCCTCCCAGAGTGCTAGGATTACTGACCCTTTTTATAAATGGGGGAAACAGGCCAGGAGGAGCTAGAAAGGCAGAGCCCACCTCTTGTGGAAGGGTATTTGGGGAGGGCACAGGGCACAGAGTGAGCCTTGCACCCTTCCACAGGAGTCCCAGGCCTCGTGGCTGGACGCTGTGGTGCCACACCTGGCCGAGGTGCTGCAGCTGGAGGACACCCCCAGCATCCAGGTGGAGGTGGCCGTGCTGGTGCGTGACTACCCTGACATCAGGTGAGAGCTGGCCTGACGCCTGCTGCCTGCCGGCCAGGTCTCCGCAGCCCTGGCCTCCGTCCCGTTTCCTGCCTCTTGGGCAAGGGCGGGAGGCGGCGAGCGTGTCTGACGGCCGTTTCCTGCTGGAACCAGGGCATTATTAATACGATTTCCCTCCTTCTGCCGCCGCCGGCACCACTGCCGCCACCGCCACCAGGGCTCACAAACAAACAGGCGGTCACAGGAAGCCCAGGGCAGGGGGGCACGGGCAGCCCGGCAGGAAGGGCCAGCCCGGCAGGGAGCCCGGGGGACGCGGGGACACGCTGGGCACGGGGCACACACGCACTGGAGCAGCCGCGGGCACCATCCAGATCCTCGTGGGCCGCTTCCTTTCTGTGTGACGTTCTCTGAGCCTCAGCTTCCTCATCTGCCGTAGGGAGGACAGTGCGCCTTCGTGGGATTCTTGGGGAATTCACCATCGTTGGCATGGGTGACATGTCTGCTGAGTCCTTAGTCCTAAATAAGCACCTTCCCCCCAGACTAGGGGGATTGACCCCAGAGCCTTCACCCTGAGTTACATCCCCAGCTCTTTTTGCGGGGGTCGGGAGTAGAGTCTAAGTTGCCCAGGCTGGGTTTGAACTTTGGATTCTCCTGCCTCAGCCTCTCAAAACGCTGAGCTTACAGGTGTACATCACCACACCCAGCTCTCAACAAGCATCTCATATGAGTACCCTATAAGGGGTGGAATTGAAGCTACTTTATTTTGGTACCGGGAGTAGAACTCAAGACCTCACGCTCGCCAGGCAGGCGCTGTGCCACTGAGCTACATCCCCGACCCTGAAGCTACTTCAGAAACCACTTGCAAGTAACTGCCCTGCAGCGTGCAGCTCTCAGTTAGCAAGTGTCAGTGCTGGGATTTGAACCTAGGCAGCTGGCTGGCTGGGAAACCAGTACTGTACACTGGACCGCCCGCCATCCTATATTGCCATCTGTGAGTGCCCGATGGTGGCGGTGGTGACAGCAGCCAGACCAGGGGGACAAACCCCAGGATGGAGGGGAGGTGTGAGCAGGTCTGGGCTTGAGGGGCGGCTGAGGGTCTGCCTCCGGGGAGCAGGGTCACATCCTTTGAAGGCACGGATCTTGGAGTCCCCCAGTCCTGAGGGTCCCAGCACTCCTACTGGCTGAGGTTCTGCCCGAGCCGTGGCCGTGGGCCTTCTGGGGAAAGGTAAAGGGAAGCTGAGGCTTCGCTGTAACATGCCGTAGGCGTGCTGGTCCCTGGGTGGAAATTCAGGAGACACTGAGCTAAACCAGAGTGAAGACTAAAGGTTAATTTAATCAGGGTCTGAGACTTGGGGTGATAAGGATCCTACACTGGGTGAGGAGGTGATGGCTGTTGGAGTTGATTGTAAGGGGAGGATCTGGAAAGGCTGGGCGGCTCTGGGACGAGGGAAGGGACAGGGAGGTGACACTGGGAAGGGGGACAGAGGAGCTCCTGGGATTCTGGCTTGGGTGGGGCAGACAGGTGGGTCCAGGACCACCCTGCACCTGTCGGATCTTCTGTCCCCAGGCGGAAGCACGTGGCCGCCCTGCTCGATGTCCGTGGCCTGCACAGCACAGCTGCCCGGCAGGAGATCCTGGCCGTGGCCCGGGACCTGGAACTATCTGAGGGCGGAGTGCTGCCACCCCCTCGGGACCACGCTTTCTTCTCCGACATCCCCGTGCCTCGCCCGTCCTTCTGCCTCGGCCTCCCGCTTGTGCTGGGCCGCCTGCCCCTCTCCCGGCTGGCCAGGCCCAGCTTGGCCTGTCTGCCCCTGCGGCCTCGGCCCCTGTCACCACGGAGGCCCCGGGCCCAGCGCTGAGGGTCTCCCAGCTGTGCCTCAGTGTCCCCAACTTGCTGCTGGTGGCCCCGCCCCGTGACGCCATGCCTGGGACAGAGCCTCGTGGGGCAGGATCCTCAGGGGTCATCTTACCCATCCCCAAACTCCCCTCCAGAAGGACACAAAGGCCAGCGGGAGTGGAGATTCCCAAGGCCACAGAGGCATTCTGGCTCCTCCCCTGCGTGGTCCAGGGTGGCGGTGGCAGTGGCCGTGGCGTGGCGTTCTGGAAACTCAACAGAAATATCCCAGCCCCCCTCCCCCATCTCAAGGTCTGGCCCAGACCCAGCGTATTAAGGAATGTTCGATACTTAGAATAAAGAGGTTTCTATTTAACACTAGGAAGGGCCGAGTCCCGTGTGCGGGGGAGGGAGGATGGGGACAGGGCCCCGGGCCAAGCGCTCCTCACCGCCCAGGGCCAGGCCGGGGTCCAGCACTGGCCAGTAGGGCCAGCAGCTCCCAGCCGCCCCTTCGCACCAGGTCCCCGGGGCTGTGTGGCTCTGAGGCAGGGCCTTGGTCACTCTGAGCCAGGGGCTGTCTCCTTGTCCTCTTTCTCTGGGCCTGGGGGCTCCAGCTTGGCGCGACCTCCCCATCCATCCCCAGCGGGAAGCCGAGCTGAGAGAGGAAGGAGGTTGGGGGTAGGGCTGGCGGATCCAGGGCGCCCTCCTGGGTTGACACAGGAAAAATCTCAGGGTGGGAAAATTTCCAGCCTCTCACCCCCAGCCCCGCCGGATCCTGGTCCCCATGGAGACCTGGAGGTCACCTCGCTGCTGACCCCTGCCCCTCCGGCCTCCGCTGGACAGCACATGATGGATGCTTCCTGGCCTGTGTTGTGTTTTATTCTTCTCCCTGAGAAGTCAGAAAGAGGAGGCAGCCAGGGGTCAGCACTGGGGCCAGGGATGGAGCCTCACGCACGCACCCACCCACGTGTGGAGCCTCGGGGCCACGCTGCGTGGCCCTGGGCAGGAAGTTGGCCCGCTCTGGGCTGCCATCCCTTTCCCTTCTGGCCTTCATGCTTTACCCCCCCCAAAGGGAGCTTCCTATGTCTTTGATATGCAGAACAGCGGAGGAGATGGGAACAAGGATTTGTAGGACTTTGCATGAGTTACGTGGGTACTCTGATGGGTTCTTTTCAGATTTTTTTTTTTTTTTTTTTTTTTTGGTTTTTCTCCGGTACCAGGAACCGAACTCACAACCTTGCACTTGCCAGGTAGGTGCTTTTGCCGCTGAGCTAAATCCCCAGCCCCGGGTTCTTTTCAGATTGTGACCCGTTATTCACAATTGGCTTTGTCAAAATACGATGTCCATGGCAGAGAACCCATTCACTTAAAGTGTGTCGTTCGAGCCAGGCATGGTGGCACCAGTTTATTAATCTTAGCACTTGGGAGGCTGAGGCAGGAGACCTCCAAATACATCATGAGTCCAAGGCTAGCCTGCACTACACAGCCAGACCTATCTCAAAAAACCAAATATAAATAAAGTGCACCATTCAATAGTCTTTCTTTTTAAATAGGCAAGCACTGTATCACTAAGCTACATTCCCAACCCTCTTTTTAAAAATTCTTACTATTTTTTTGGTACCAGGTGTTGAACTCAGGACCTTATATTTGCCAAGCAAGGTGCTATGCCGCTGAACTATATCCCTTGCCTAATAAGTCTTACCTTTATCTATGTTTTTGTGGTGCTGGAGATTGAACCCAAGAATGCTCTACCCACTGAGCCATGTCTCCAACCCTTTTACTTTTTTTTTTTTTTTTTTTTTTTTTAGTCTTTTGAGACAGGGCCTTGCCATGCAGTTCAGGCAGGCCCTAAACTCACTATATAGCCCAGGATGGCCTCAAACTCATGGCAATCCTCCTGCCTCAGCCTCTCAAGTGCTGGAATTACAGGCATGTGCCACCACACCCAGCTGGCAGCCCTTTTTCATTTTTGCTTTTTCTTGAGACAGGGTCTCACTACGCACTTGAGGCTGGTCTTAAACTCATTATGTTGCCCAGGCTGGCCTCGAACTCACAGTGATCCTCCTGCCTCAGCCTCCTGAGTGCTGGGATTACAGGCATGTACCACACTTGGCTATGCTCTAAATTTTGATTCTCCTGCCTCAGCCTCCTGACTAGCTGGAATGATACAGCCCTTCCTTTTATTTATTTATTTATGTTGAGGTTCTAGGGTTGAAATCCAGGGGCTTATGCATGCCAGGCAAGGCTCTACATCCTCAGCCTCACAATAGTCTACCTTCTCTTTCTGTCTTTTCTGTCTCGTCTTTTTGTTGTTGTTGTTGTTGTTTTTTTGAGACAGAGTCTCACTGCACCGTTAAGGCTGGTCTTGAATTCACTATGTAGCCCAGGCTGGCCACGAACTCATGGCAATCCTCCTGCCTCAGCCTCCCGAGTGCTGGGATTACCAGCATGCGCCACTATTCCTGGCTAACCATTTTTATAGTCACAGTTGCACAACCATCACCAGCACCAATTTGAGGACATTGTCACTACCCTGAAGAGAAACCACAGGCCATGTAGCCTGCACCTCCCTCCAGCCAACCAGGCCCTGGCAGCCACTACTGCATTTTGCCTCTAATGGACATTTGCCTGTTGTCAGCACTTCGTGTAAACGGATTAGATAATGTGTATTGTTTTCTTTCTGGCTCCAGCCAGAAGCCTCAGGCTTCATGTATCAGGGCTTCACTTTTATTGCTGAGTAATATTCCATGGTATAGATGTACCCTGTTTTATTTATCTGTGTGTCAGCTCATAGATGTTTAGGCTGTTTCCATTTGGGGGCTATTATGAATGTTTTCTAGCTTGCATAGTTCTTTGGGCCTCAGAGAAGCTCTGACCTTGCTTTGCACCTCAGTTTGCATGGCTGTAAAGCGGGGTATAGGAGATCCTAACAGCTGCATTGATTAGGTGCTTACTGAATACCAAGTAGAGTGTTCACGTAAATTCACTCCACAAACTTGCAGGCTTGGAGACAGGAAGAAAAATCTTTCATCTAACAAAGGCTGAGCAGGGCTCCCCTCCCCAGATGCCCAGGCCAGTGTAGCAGCTCCCCTTCCCTGTGATGGGAGGGCCTTGGCAAGGTCACAGGTGTGGGTCTTTGCCACAGGTCTTGACCCGTGGAAAGCGCTGGAAAAATGATTCACAGTTGCAATTTGGACTCAGATCTGGGTTCAGATCCTGACTCCACCCTTTTCTGCTCTGGGATGGGTTTACAAGACCCCTATTCTGGGAAGGTGCTGGCTGAGTGTCCCAAATGCCAAGCATCTCATGTCACTGTCCCCCACCTGGGGAGGAGAGACTCTCCCCCAGGCCCGGAAGGTTGGGCATCTGCGGGAACTCTGCGTTGGAGGCCGAGGCTGGGATTCAAGCCTCCGTCCAGCCATCACATGGACTCAGGCCTTCCGCCACTGTCTGCTGGGCCCAAAGTGGAAACAACCGCAAGAGGCGTGGGGACAAATACTACAGGGCACAGCCACACAGCTGACACCACTTGGCAATAGAAAGGGCACCACCAAACGCAGAGGAGCATAGTTGTACTCCCAGGACTCAGGAGACTGAGGCAGGAGGATTCCAAGTTGGAGCCCAGCCTGGGTAACTTACTTAGTGTGACCCTGTCTCAAATAAAAAATAGAAAAGAGGGCTGAGGGTGTAGCTCAGTGTGAAGCTCTAGGTTTAATCCCCAGTACCAGGAGAAGGGGTGGGGAGGGCGGGCCCTGGGGTGAAGTTGTAGCCAGGACCTAAAAGAAAATTCCAGAAAAAAGCAGCGTGGGGCAGGCTGGGAAACCTCCACCCTGGGCTTCGCAGTCCCATCTGCAGCTCGAGTGAGGGCCGGACACGTCTGGGTCCCCTAGGCTTTCAACGGCGGTAGGCCCATGTAGGTCACTTTCCAAGGCGCGTAGTGTGCACCATGCGCCCTGCAATGTCTGGGCCCGCACCTCGATCCTGAGCCAATGCAGGGACCAGCAGGGGCCTGTGCCTCAGCCCTTTGTGCCCCCTGCCCCATCTATGAACCCAGCTGCCTGCTGGGCCCCAGGCCACCGCCTGAGACCCCTCCCCAACTCCTCCCTCCCTCCCTGAGCCCTTGTCCCTTTCCTGGGACCTCCCCCTCCTATGTCCCTATTTCCCCCTCTGAGCCCCCTCACATCCCTACACCTTCGAGACCCCAACCTGCCCTGGGCCCGCTGGGTCCTGTTCCCCACTTAGGGTCCCTGTGAGCCCCCATTGCTTCTATTCCTCTAAATCCATTTCATCTACCTACTTGGGTATCCATTCATCCTATTATTTATCCATCTGGTCACCCACCTATTTACTCATCTATCTACCCACCATTCCCTCCCTTTCTCCCTCCCTCCCTCCATCATCCCTCCATCATCCATCATCCATCATCCATCATCCATCACCCATCACACATCATCCATCCATTCATCATCCATTATCCATCCTCCATCATCCATCCATCCATCATCCATCCATCATCCATCCATCACCCATCATCCATCATCCATCCATCATCCATCATCCATCCATCATCCATCATCCATCCATCATCCATCATCCATCTATCATCCATCTTTTTTTTTTTTTTTTTTTTTTTTTGGGTTTTTTCCGGTACCGGGAATTGAACTCACGACCTTGTGCTTGCCAGGCAAGTGCTGTGCTGCTGAGCTAAATCCCCAGCCCCTCCATCATCCATCATCCATCATCCATCATCCATCATCCATACATCCATCATCCATCATCCATCATCCATACATCCATCATCCATCATCCATCATCCATCCTTCCATCATCCATCATCCATCCATCCTCTCATCCATCTATCCATTCCCCCTACTCACCCATCCACTCATCCATCCATCCATCTACCATCCATGCTTTCCTTTCACTCATCATCCATTGTATTCACCCATCCACCCACCCACTCATCCATCTATCCACTCACCCACCCACCCACCAATCCATTCCATTCACCCAAGTTCATCCTCTTCACCCGGACTTCTGTGGGGTGGTTCTCGGGACACTGCGGTGGCCTTCAAAGCTGGACCTCACCTTTCTGGGCCTGATCATCTGGTGGGAGAGCCATTTCCATCATCCAGAGTGGTCTAGACTGGACCAGGGGAGCTCAGGGAGGAGGGGGAGGCCCAGGGGTCCTGATTGATCCGGAAACCCAGGGCTTCTGGAGGAAGGGGTCAGCGCTGAGCTTGCCCCGCACCCAGATCATTCACATCATTTCTGGTTCAGTGTCCCAGGGGCCCTGATGAGGAAAAAGGAACCTGTTTCTGTTCTCTGGATTTTTAAAAATTTCCTTAAGGCTGGGCTTCGGCTGAGGGGTAAAGACCATGCCTGATGTGTGAGAGCGCTGGGTTGGACCCCAGCACTGAAAAGAACTCTAAACACTTCTTTAGATAAATCTGATAAACACATAGGAGGACACACAGATCGTCAGTGTGCAGTGCGAGGAGTGCAGCAGAGTCCCTCTGCTGTGTCTTGGTTATTTTGCTGTTGTTCCTTTAATGGCCACAGCACAGCTGGTGAGGGGTGAGTCTGTGCTAGAACATTCACTTCCCGCCTCACAAGCTTCCCACAGGACTGTGCGTCCTTCGGTAGGTGACCTAACTGCCTGTCACATCTTAAAACTATTCCTTCCTCTGTCCCAGTATAATGTTAGAAGTCCTTTTATGTGCAGATATTTGCAGGTGGGTGGTGGTGCATGCCTGTAATCCCAGCACTCAGGAGGCTGAGGCAGGAGGGTAGCTGTAAATTTTCTGATCTAAGAATAAGTAAAATGATTTCATTAGATCTTTAATTTGTCAATAATACATTTAGTGTTACAAGTCTCATAAAAATCCTGTTAAATCAGGTGTGGT
>NW_004955555.1:2251229-2254578 GCF_000276665.1 Chinchilla lanigera | reverse complement strand
TTTTTTTGAGACAAGGTCTTACTATACACTTTAGGCTGGCCTTGAGTTCACTTTTTAGCCCAGGCTGGCCTAGAACTCACAATGATCCTCCTGCCTCAGCCTCCCGAGTGCTGGGATTACAGGCGTGCACCACCAGGCCCGGTTCTTTCTTTCTGTACAAACAAAAATCGCTAAGTGTAGTGACAGAGGCTGTAATCTCAGCACTCAGAAAGCTGAGGTGCTGAGGCAGGATTGCTGAGTTCCAAGCCAGCCTGGGCTACCTAGCAACGGATGATGTGTAACCTGGCTTTTTTTTTTTTTTGTCTTTTTGAGACAGGGTCAGGGCTGGTCTTGAACTCACATTGTAGCCCAGGCTGGCCTCGAACTCACAACAATCCTCCTGCCTCAACCTCCTCAGTGCTGGGATTACAGGTGTGCGCCACCACGCCCGGCTGTGGTATTTTGACATTATATATACATTGTGGAATAACTTAGTCAAACTGATTAACATGTCAGTTATCTTACTTACTTAGCTTTTGGTGTTAATAATATTTAAAGTCTCCTCAGCAATCTTTCAAGTCCACAATACATTGTTATTACCTACGGCCACCGCATTGTGAAGAGCCTGAACTAACGCGCCCCTGCCTGGCTGAAGCCCTGCGGCCTCCGACCACCATTGCCCCGCCCGCTTCTTTTCCGAGGGAAGCGTTTTCGAGCCGGCCGCCTCCCTCCCAGCGCCCCTCTCCCTCACGTTACATATTTCAGCATACTTCCTCTCTTCCTCAGCTTTACAGTAGCACTTTTGATTTCCTCTTTGCCCTCTTGAGTTATTTACTTTCCAAATTCTTGTCGTTTTTTTGAGCTATCTTCATGTTTTTGATTTCCGTTCCGGTCAGAAAAAAGATTTTGTAATATTTCAATCTTTGCCGTGGTGGTGGTACTGTGGATTGAACCCTAGGGCCTTTGCCCTGAGCTACATCCCCAGCCCTTTTTATTTTGTATTTTGAGACAGGGTCTCTCTAAATTATCGACTTGCCTGGGTTGGGCTCAAACTTGGGATCCTGAGCTCAGCCCCCTGAACGCTGGGATTGCAGGTGTGCCCCTCCAAGCCCAGCTATTTTAGTCTTATAAACAGCTGCTATCCTGGCCCTATTCTTTTATTCAGTTGGCCAATCCTGCCTTTTAATTAGAGCGCTTAATGCCTTTGCCTTTACCTGTAATTGTGAAATAGCCAGAGGGCATTCACCACCTTGCACTTTGTTTTCTCTCTGTCCCTTTGGTTCCTTCCCTGCCCTTTTTTTTTTTTTTTTTTAAGGTTAATTCAATACAGCTTTAACATTCCATTTCCTCTCCTGTGGCTTCTTAGATAAACCTTTAAAAAGCTTTTTCTCCAAACATGATTTTCTCCAAACATATTCCTAGGTTGCTAGGAAGTCGCAGAAACAATTCCCAGTGGCCCTGGACGGCCGTCACCAATGTCCCTGATACTAATCAGTGTTTGGACTTCAAGTTGGGCTCAGGTGGCAGAAAGGGGACCAGGTTCCCCTCTCACCTGAAGGACAAAATATGTGAAAACAGGGCTGGGCTGGAACTGGGCAGAAGGGTGCTTGCCTGGCGTGCGAGGTCCTGTGTTCCATCCCTAGCACCGCCAAAAAAATTTTAGAGCCCAAACCAGGCATGGTGTTGCATGCCTATAATCCCAGGGGAGGCCGATGCAGGAGGATCACCATTAGTTCGAGGCCAGCCTGGGCTATATAGTGAGTTCAAGTCCAGCCTGAATTGCATAGTGAGACCCTATCTCAAACAACGACAACAACAAAAAACCCCAACAAAATGTTAAAGCTGGGCGTGGCGACACATCTGTGATCCCAGCATTCAGGAGGCTGAGGCAGGAGGATCAAATTGAGTTCAAGGTCAGCCTGGGGTCCAGAGCCCTCAGGAGGAAAGGCCAAGCTGAGCCCATTGGCAAGCGGAGTTGGGAGTTAGAGGTGTCAGCACGGCACTGGGAGGGAACATTTGTGTGTAGAGACCTGAACCTGGTCCAGAGCACACACACACCCCCCACCCAGAAGGGTGGTGATCACTTGACACCGTGGGGGAGCCATTCGGGGCTGGGGAAGAAACCTTCTGGAAGGACAGGAGGGGCGCTGCTAGGGGCTCACAAAAGGCCCCAAATTCTGACTTTTCCCAGCAGCCCAGCTGGAAAACTCCAGAGGCAGGAGACACTGGGGTACTGTGGAGGGCCTGCGCTGTCCATCCCCGTGCAAGGCAGCCTCGTCCAGTCGGGGGCTCACTCCGCTCTTGCCCTTCCTTGCTTCTATTGATAAGTTCCGTGGTGCGTGTTAGGTGTGCACAGTGATCCCAGTCATCAGAGGGAATTCCCACCCGTACCTGGTGGGTCTTGCTTCTTCTTTCCCCCTCCCCCCGCCCTCCCTGCAGCCTCGTCCCCTCCCGATTTGCAACAGTTTTGTTTCCATTTTTTCCTTCTTTTCTCATTTTTTTCTCTTCCCGTCCCTCCTTTCTCCCTATGCCTCTCTTGCTCCCCTTCCCATCTGAACATTTGCTTCCTATTTCACAATCTCTGTTGTACACTTTGGTCCTTATGTACACTTGCGGTTTCTCACACCAGGGAAACAATGCGGTACTTACACATGTGCGTCCGATTTATTTCACTTAAGAGGACGGTCTTGAGGTTTCCTTCCTTTTTAAGGCTGAATAATATTCCATTAATAACACTGCATTGCAATTGGAATATAATTGTACAATGGGGTATTATGCAATCTTAAGAAGGAAGGAAATTCTGACACACAATATACATGGGTGAGCCCTAAAACTGTTATTCTAGGTGAATAAGGCAGTCGCTAGGGACAAATCTCACACGCTTCCATTTCCAGGAGGAGCCAAGCCTGGTAAAATTCACAGAGACTGGAAGGGTCTTGGCGGGGGCAGAGCCGAGGGAGGGGTAGAGCTGAGTGTTCAGTGGGGACAGATTCTCAGCTTGGCAGGATGAAAAGGGCTCCGGAGATGGAACGTGGTGGTGGTTGTACCATGGTGTGCTGGTATTAAGGCCACTGACCTGGGCACTTAAGGAGATTAAAACGGTGGGCTGGGTGTAGTGACACACACCTGCTATCACAGTGCTTACAAGGCTGAGGCAGGAGGGTTTCAAGTTTGAACCCAGTCTGGACAATTTAACAAGTTCAAGGCCAGCCATGACTCGTTCATAGCAACTACTTGTCTCAAAAAAAAAAAAAAAAAAAATAAGAGAGCAAGAAATGGTAATTTTTATGTTGCATGTATTTTACCACAATTTAAAAAAAATTTAAGTGAGTGCCAAAGTAGCTGTTTCAGACATAGCAAAGGCTAAGGA
>NW_004955555.1:2246269-2250624 GCF_000276665.1 Chinchilla lanigera | reverse complement strand
CTTGCCAGGCAGGCGCTTTTGCCGCTGAGCTAAATCCCCAGCCCCGGGTGTACATTTATTGAAGGCAGAAAAGAAATTCCCCAGGTCAAAGCTGGGTGTTGTAGCACATCCTGTAATCCAGCACTTCAGAAGCTGAGGCAGGAGGATCGCCGTGGCCAGCCTGGGCTCCATAGTGAATTGGTCTTTGGTATCCAAACTTCCTGGATCAGCTTCTCCCTCATGCGAATAAGAGACTAGGACATTTGCCCTATCAAAAATTCACTTGGCCTGCCACCACATTAAAACCATCCTCTGGAAAGACTCACTTGGTTTCCCCCCAGATGCAAATAAAGAATCGAAAATACCGCTTTCTGATTGGCTCCAGGTTTAGTGCTTAGGAGCTGGGCTGTGGTTTGGAGCCTGTGTTCCGCGCATGTCCTCTGGGTTCTTACCACCTTCCAGCAGTTCTTTGTCTGGTTTGCCCCTGCCTGAATCTCCTGCCTCAGCAGCACCAGCAGTGCACCAGAGCATCTTCTCAGGATATGAGCTTTGGCCAATTTCATAGGTGAAAAATGCTACCTTAGAGCAGTATTCATTGGTGTCTTCACCCCACCCCTCATCTTTTTCCTTTCCTTCTCCTGTCCTGGGCAGTAGGCCCAGGCCCTCAGCCATGCCACGCATGCGCTCTCTTGCTGAGCTGTCCCCACCTGCGTTGGTCAAGTTTTTGTCACAAGTGAGGGTGAGCGCTTTTCCGTAAAGTTAAGGACCACCTGTCTATCTTTCTCTCAGATAGTTCTGTTCTTTTGTGCATTTTTTTTTTAAAATTCAGACTTTTTGTCTTTATCATTTTTGAAAGTCCTTCACATATTAAGGAGACAAGCATCTTGAGTCTGATGTAAATTGTATGTATCTTCTCCAAGATTGTCCCAACTTTTATTTTCTACAGCCTTGTGCTTTTCTTTCTGTAACTGGAACTGAAACCAGAGGGAACAGACTGAGCTGCATCCCAGCCCATTTATTTATTTATTTATTTATTTATTTGAGACAGGGTCTCACGACGCAGTTCAGACTGGCCTTGAACTCACTATGTAGCCCAGGCTGGCCTCAGACTTGCAGTGATCCTCCTGCCTCAGCCTCCCAAGTACTGGGATTACAGGCCTGTGCCACCATGCCCTGCCTCCAGTCCTTTCAAAATTTTATTGTATTTTTTTTCCTGTGACAGGGTCTTGCTAAATCACTGAGGTGCCCAGTCTTCCAGAGTGCTGGAATTTCAGGTGTGTGCCATGATCACACCTGACTGACATCATTGTCTCTTAAGCAATTTCTAAATCTGTTTCAGTAGATTTATAAATTTTGTTTTTAGGTTTCCTCTAGCTTTTTCTTTTGGTGTGTGTGTGTGTGTGTGTGTGTGTGTGTGTGTTTTGAGACATGCCACCTCCTCCAGCATTTTATTATGAACCATTTCAAACCCACAGAAAAGCTGAAGAAATTACAAGATGATCACCTAGATTCTACCACCAACATAGAACCATCACTAATTCATTTGCCTTTCCCATACTGTTCAAAGCCCGTCACAGGTGTAGTGTACTCTCCCCCCAATAATTTGGCCTGTGCGTGAACTGTGCTTCAGTACTTATTAGTGGTTCTTTTGTGTGTGTGTGTGCTTGTTTTTTTGTTTTTTGTTTTGTCTTTTTGAGACGGGGTCTCGATCTGCAGTTCAGGCTGGTCTTGAGCTCACTTTGTAGCCTGGGCTGGTCTTGAACTCAAACTCGCAACAATCCTCCTGCCTCAACCTCCCAAGTGCTGGGATTACAGGTGTGTGCCACCATGCCCGTCTAGTGGTTCTTTTTTGTTGTTGCTTTAAATTTTCAATATTTAGATTTTTCCTACTGCCAAAATAGAAAGAAAGCCAGCCATAGTGGTGCACACCTAGAATCCCAGCCCTCAGGAGGGTCAGCATGAGTTTCAGGCCAGCCTGGGCTACACAGCAAGGCCCTGTCTCAAAAAAATAAAAAAATCCAAACCAAAAGATGGAAAACAATTTGCTCTTGTATTCCAGCACCTCCTTTCCCTTTTTACATGGGCAGCGCTGATTCGTTTGACATTTACATTGTTTATGATGTAAGAAAGGAAAGAATACAATTTTAAAAATTTTTTATCTTGGGGGCTGGGGATTTAGCTCAGTGGCACAGCGCCTGCCTGGCAAGCACAAGGTCATGAGTTCGATTCCCGGTACCGGAAAAAAAAATTTTATATTTATTGAGATATCCACATAAGTATATGCACTAAGTGTGTGACCACTACAGTCTGTCACCACGTGGCTGTCTAGCTGTTCACAGATCAGATTAAAACTCCATCTTTCTGCTGGAGCAGAGAGAGGCCGCTTTCATCACCCAACGTCCGGGGTCCCACCGGCCTGCTCGTCTGTTATTCCGACGTGAGACCCTCTGGACGGCATCTTCATCAAGTCGTCCGGAGAGGGAAAGGGAACAGCCTGGCCTTGTTTCCTGCAGATATCAGGTGGACCGCCCAGCGGCTGTGGGTCAACCACTTGGGCAGGACGAAAGGCAGCAGCGTGCTCTGCGAGGGAGAGAGGCGGAGTCAGCTCCGCCTCCCCTCCCCTCCGCACCCCGCTGAGCAGGGCGCCCGCCCGCCCGAGAGGCACCTGCACCGCGTGGCTGAAGCAGCCCGAGACGTGGGAGGAGAGGCCCAGCGTGTCCAGCGCCTCGCGGACGAACTCGTTCGCATCCTTCACGAACAGCCCGCTTGGCGCGTTGTGGATCATGTTTGTGGAGACAAACATGGGGCTCACCGTCTGCATGACAGGGCGGAAGGGGACCAAGAAACAATGCCGTTCCTCTGTCTCAAGACCCACCCGCCGGCCGCGTCTAGCTGGGCCTCCAAGACCCGGAAACCTAGTCCCCGCGCCAGATGTGGACCTGCCTAGACCCCGCCCCAAGGCCCACGCCCCACCCCGAAGCCTAGACCCCGCCCCAAGAGGAAGAGCCCTAGGCCTTAGACTACGCCCCCCGAGGCATAGACCACGCCCCCTTATGTATAAAAACCGCCCCAACGCCCAGACCCCACCCGGATGTTTGGGCCCCGTCCCCAGATGAAGACCTGCCCTAGGGCCTAGGCCCCGCCCCCGAGACCTAGACCACGCCCAAAGACTGAGGCCCCGCCCCACCCCTGCCTACCGCGAGCCCACAACCCCATCGATGCCCAATAAGCCACCGACTCTAAGTCGCCGATCTCTCCGACCCTCCAACCGCCTTCTCCTCCAGAGCTGCTACCCCAGCCACGTCCCTTTGATCCCTCCGCCCGCCCCCAGTCGGGTACCTGGATGGTGACACCCTGAGAGAAGTACTCTGCACACACCGACTCCGAGAAGAGTTGCACAAAAGCCTGCGGAGGGAGGCGAGGAAGGCCCAGGAGCGCGAGGGCCGGGAGCCAGGCAGCCCCCACCGCGTCCCACCCCCACGCCCGCTCAGCACTTTCCCACCGCAACCTCGCTGCCAGGACACAGGGCCGAGGGAGGACTCGCCCGAGGTCTCAGGATCTGGGTACCTTAGTGGCTGTGTATAACGCATAAAATGGGGCGCTCCTATAGCCGGCCACGGAAGACACGTTGATGATGACACCTTTGCCCCTGGAGGAGGGAACCATGATGGAAGGTGGTCCCTGCCCTGAGGGATAAAGGGGCGGTCCCACCCTTGACCGGAGCCCTGATCTGAAAGGGCCGGAGATATCTAGGGCCATACCACCCTGAACGCGCCCGATCTCGTCTGATCTCGGAAGCTAAGCAGGGTCGGGCCTGGTTAGTACTTGGATGGGAAAGGGCCGGGGAGAGGTGACGCATGTCCATAATCCCAGCAGTCCAGAGGCTGAGTCAGGAGGGTCAAGAGTTCGAGGTCAGTTAGAACTGGTGACTTGGAGGGGCTAGAGCATGGGGGAAGGCTGGGACTGGGGGCGGGGGATCTAGCGTGATGACAGTGCGCGGCTCCTACCTGCTGACCATCTGGGGCAGGACGATCCGGACCATCTGCCAGGCAGAAGAGGCGCCTGTGTTTCCCTGGCACTCCGCATGGAGTCGCTGTCCCCGCCCCCCTCAGGGACTGTCTCGGGCACCCCAGCCCGGCAGGATGGGCACCCTCCAGGATGGTCCCAGCTGTACTGCCCCTGGACCCAGCCCTCACGGCCCGACTGACCTGCGCCACCGACATCGTGTTGCAGTTGATAATATCGGATACGCTCTGGGGATGAAAACGCAACCAATCACTCCCTTCCGCGGCCTCATCACACCTCCCAGTTTTTTCCGAGCATAAATTCTTTCTTTTCTTTCTTTCTTTCTTTCTTTCTTTCTTTCTTTCTTTCTT
>NW_004955555.1:2236112-2245759 GCF_000276665.1 Chinchilla lanigera | reverse complement strand
CCTTCCTTCCTTCCTTCCTTCCTTCCTTCCTTATTTGATACAGGGTCTGGCTATGTAGTGCAGGCTGGTCTTGAACTCAATTTATAGCACAAACTGGCCTCGAACTCATGGTCATCCTCCTGCCTCAGCCTCCTGAGTGCTGGGATTACAGGCATGCACCACCTGCCTGGTTATTTTTCTTGTTTTTAAAATTTGGAACACATTTTGTAAAAAATAGTTTCCACTAGAATTCAAAACACAGCCAGCCTTCCACCTATCAACACCACTTATAGTAATGTGTTCCTTTCTAAGATTCTCACACACAAGGATGTTCAAAGCTATTTGTTGCCAGGCTGGTGAGGTGCTGCCTGCCTGTAATCCCAGCGATTTGGGAGGCTGAGGCAGGAGGATCACAAGTGAGAAACCAGCCTGGGCAATATACTGGTTTTAGTGAGACCTTGCCTCAAAATAAAAAGGGCTGGGGATGTAGCTTAGTGGTAGAGTGTCCCTGGATTGAATCTTCAATACCAGAAAAAAAAATGTATGACATACAGGTAGCAAAGTGCACTAATCTTTACTATAAAAAATGAACAGACACCAGGTGTGGTGGCGCATACCTCTAATCCTAGCACTTAGGAGGCTGAGGCAAGAGGGTTCCCATGAGTTTAAGTCCAGCCTCTACTACACAGTGAGATTCTGTCTCAAAGAACCAAAAAAAGAAAGAGAGAGAAAGAGAGAGGGAGGGAGGGAGGGAGGGAGGAAGGAAGGAAGGAAGGAAGGAAGGAAGGAAGGAAGGAAGGAAGGAAGGACCTACTTTTTGGGCCCCCTTCTGTCTCTTAGAGAGAAGCTTTTCTTCCTTTCAATGAATTCTTCCTACATTTATTTATTTATTTGTCTTTTTGAGACAGGGTCTCGCTATGCAGTTCAGGCTGGACTTGAGCTCCCTTTGTAGCCCAGGCTGGCCTTGAACTCACAAAGATCCTCCTGCCTCAGCCTCCCGAGTGCTGGGATTACAGGCATGTGCCACCACGCCCGGCTCTTCCTACTTTTAAAAAAGAAAGAAGCACAAATAAATCTTTAGCTTCTGCCCTTTCATTTCATGAAGAAATGAAATACTGACCTACACCAGATGTGTGCTCCCTTGCCATCGTCACCAGGTTCTTTCCCTCCTGACACCGTCCTGACTCTAACAAGGTGGGAATCACTCACCAGGGAACCCGGGGAAGTGGCACCTACAGTCCACACCCTTCCATGGCGGCGGCAGCTTCTGGGCTTAGCATTTGTGAGCCTTGTCCCCACTGAGGTGACAGAAGGTCACCGGAGTTCACTGGTAGAATTTTCTAGCATGTGATTCAGCGTGCTTTATTACCCAGTCAACCGTGGATGGGCATTTAGGTTGTATCCATGTTGACGCTGTCACAAATAATTTACTAGGCACGCTTGCAGGGCTGTTGGAGGACGCGTGCTCTCATGTACAACGAAAGGGAAAGGAAAGGACCACGCGGTGGCCTATTCTAGTGGTGTGTGTGTAAATTCCCCACTTGGCTCAAACTTGCAATCTTCTTGCCTCAGCCTCCCAGAGTGCTGGAATTACAGGCATGGGCTGCCTCACCCAAGTAAAATTAAAAACTTTGCCCAGGCATGCTGGCATACATCTATTATCCCAGCTCCCAGGATGCTAAAGCAGGAGGATTTCCTCAAGTTCAAAACCAGCCTGGGCTACATAGCAAGACCCTGTCTCAAAAAACAAAACAAAACTTTTATATATCAAAGGATACTACCAACAGAGAGACCGGCAACCTCCCAAATGGTAGAAAATATGTGTAAATCATGTATCCAATAAGGAATGGATTCCTAGAATGGATAAGGGACTCTCTAATAACTCTCAAACACTCAATGAGTCACAGAAGAAATCACAGGATACTTAGAAAACCACAGAAATAAAATAAAATTGAGTAAGATGAACATACCACACAGCAAAACTTACAGGACTCAGAAAAAGCCATGCTAGGGCAGAAATGTGTAGCTCTAAGGGCCACACTAGAGAAGAAGAAAGGTCTAAAATGAACAGCTTTACAACTAATGGAGATAGAAAGACAAACTAAACCCAAAGCTCATATAGGCTCATAGAAATAAAACAGAAATTAGCAAAATAACAGAGACAGTCAACCAAACAAAAAAAGAATTGGCTCTTTGACAGAAAGGATTCGAATTACTAAAATTAGAAATCAAAGTGAAAAAGCCAGGTCTGGTGGTGTACACCTGTAACCCCAGCACCTGGGAGGCTGAGGCAGGAGGATCACTGTGAGTTTGAGGCCAGTCTGAACTATATAGGGAGACTTGAAAGAAAGAAAGAAAGAAAGAATAAGACTATTACTACTGATTCTACAGAAGCAAAAATAATTACTACAGAATACTGTGGACAATTATACTCCAATAAATTTAACCAGAGGAAACGGACAAATTCCTAGAAACACAAGCCCTACTGAGACTCAATCATGAAGAGAGAGAAAACCTAAAGGAACCTATAAGAGGAGTTTGGATCTGCCATCAAAAACCTCCCAGCTGATGTAGTGGGGTGTGGCAGCACACGCCTATAATTCCAGCACTCAGGAGGCTGAGGCAGGAGGATCTTGCAAGTTCGAGACCAGCCTGGGCTATAAAGTGAGCTCAAGGCCAGCCTGAACTGCATACTGAGACCAAAAAAAAAAAAAAAAAAAAAAAAAAAAAACAAAAAAAACCCACCTCCCAGCTGGTGTGGTGGTGCATGCCTGTAATCCTTTCTAAAAAATTAAGCAGGAGAAAACACTTCTTGCCTCATTCTATTTCTGCTCTGATACTGGAGCCAGAGACATTGTAAGAAAACCACAAGAGTGATGCAAACATCTTCTAAAAAACCAGTAGCAAATCAACTTGAGCAGCATATGGAAAGGGTCATCCACAGCCGCCAAGTGGGGTTGATTCCCGGAATGCAAAGATGGTTCAAATTTCAAAGTTCAAAAATTATGCATTCCCAGAAAGAAGGGGGGAAAATCACATGATCATCTCAAGCGATCTGGAAAAAGTCTTTCAAAGTGTAACAGCTTTTCCTGATTCAAAAAAAAAAACTCAGCAAACTAGGAAAAGAAGGAAACTATTTCAGCACAATTGAGCCCACGTGTGAGAAGCCACCACTGACGACATACTGGTGATGGTGACGGACTGCAGGCAGTGGAAGTCCTAGCCAGAACTCACGCTCAGAAGGGACTGAAACCAGAAAAGAGGCACTGTTACCTCTGTTCATAGCTGCTATGAGCTTCTGTCTGGAAAACCCTAAAGGGCTCTGTCTTGGTTACTTTTCTCTCGTTGCTGAGACAAAATACCCAACGCTCCAAATGAAGGAAGGAAAGGTTTATTTAGCTTACAGTTCGTGGAGGTTTCAGTCCATACTTGGCTGGCTCCAAGGCAGAAGATAGCAAAGCTACAAGAGCAAAGGGGGGAATGGCAGCTGAACAGCAAAGCAGCCAGAGCAAAAGGGAGGAATGGCGGCAAGCAGCCTCTTTCCCTCCCTTACACTGTAAACAGGCTACCCCCACCTAGGGAGCATGTAGCTCTCACATAATCTCCATGCCCTCCTCTTCCACAGGCTCAGGATGTATACAAAGTAAGCACCTTGGCTTCCTGCTGAGTCACTTAGCCAAACCTCTAGACTCCCCAAGTTGACACAATGTATCAACCATAACAGGCTCACATGCAAATTTTTATTTTATTTTATTTTATTTTTTTGTGGTTTTTCTCCGGTACCGGGAACCGAACTCACGACCTTGCGCTTGCCAGGCAGGCGCTTTTGCCGCTGAGCTAAATCCCCAGCCCTCATGCAAATTTTTAGATCTAACAAAAGAATTCACAAAATACAAAATCTATGCAGGGAAATCAGTAGCAGAGCTCTTGGGCCTGGGACCCACACTCAGTACCACAAAAGACAGAGTCTGTTGTGTCACTCTGCACCAGCCATGGGAATTAAGAAAACTTCCTTTATAATAGTTTTTGAAAAAAGGTTTTCTTACTTTTTCAAGGAGGTAAAAGACTTGCATGCCTAGAAAACTAGAACACATCCCTAAAAGATAAAGGCCAAGACCGAAATGAATGGCGAGATACTCTGTGTTCTTGAGTCAGGAGACCTCATAATGTTAAGATGCCAATTGTACCCTACTGAGCTACAGATTCAGTGCAGTCGCTAGGAAAACTCAAAGGGTCCAGAATAGCCAGACTAAACTTGAAATAGAAGAATAAGGTTGGAGAGCTTGCTGATTTCAAAATTTACTATGAAGCAGCCAGACATGGTGGTGCAAGCCTGTAATCCTAGCGATCTGGGAGGCTGAGGCAGGAGAACTGCAGGTTCAAGACTTGCCTGAAGATTGAGTGACTCAGAGACCCTGTCTCAAAATTAAAAAGGAAGCCGGGCATGGTGACGCACATCTGTAATCCCAGCACTCAGGAAGCTGAGGCAGGAGAATCATTGTGAGTTTGAGACCAGCCTGGGGTACAAAGTGAGCTCAAGGTCAGCCTGAACTGCATAGTGAGACCCTGTCTCAAAAAGACCAGAACAAAACAAAACAAAAAACCAAATTAAAAAGGGGTGGAGATATAGTTTAGAACAAAGGCATTGGGTTCAATTCCCAGTAACTCAGACAGACAGACAGACAGACACACACAAACAAAATAGAAAGAAAAGAATACTAGGAGGCTACAATAATCAGCACAGAATGGTGCTAGCATGAAGCAGACAGATCAGAGGAATAGAACAGAGTCCAGAACTAACACCTGCACATTATTTTTGACAAGGGCATGAGGATCATTCAGGGATGGGACAGTCTTTTGTTCTTTCTTTTTTTTGTCTTTTTGAGACAGGATCTCGCTATGCAGTTCAGGCTGGCCTTGAACTCACTTTGCAGCCCAGGCTGGTCTCAAACTCCCAACGATCCTCCTGCCTCAGCCTCCGGAGTGCTAGGATTACAGGTGTGCACCACCACACCTGGCTCCGGATAGTCTTTTCAATCAGTGGTGCTGAGGAAGCTGGACATTCACATGAAAAAGAACCACCTGTACCCTTGATCAGGAATATCTCAAAGCTGGGTGTGGTGGTACACACTTGTAATCCCAGTACTTGGGAGGCTGAGGCAGAAGGATCATAAAGTTCAAGGCCAACCTGGACAACTTAGTCAGACGTTGAAATTCTCTCTCTCTCCCTCCTTCTCTTCCTCCCTCCCCTTCCTCTCTCTAGAGAATCCACATTCTCCACAGGGCACTGCTGGTTCTCCCATGTACCTACTTCTTTACAGTTAACACCACAAAATGTGAAAGGTGAGAACCAGGCTCAACCCGAACAGTTGTGCAGGTTGAGCACTGCAAAAGGGCGCGTCATTCAAAGACAGAGGCTTGCGGCTGTTTTCAAGTTTTCCAGCCAAACGCAAGGTGGAACCTAACGCTCGGGACGCCGGTCTATCTGCGGCCTGTCCAACAGAGGGCAGGAGAGCGCCGCGAGAGGCCCGGGACTCACCTGGCCCACGTCCTCGCAGTCCAGCAGCTTCTGCCAGCTCACGGGGCCGCCGCCGTACGTCATGCCCACATTGTTCACTGCGCAGGAGGTCGCACGGTGTCCCTCACAGGCGGGGGACACGGGGTGGGGGGCAGGGAGGGGACCCGGCGCGCTCCGGGCCAGCGAAAGAGACGGGTGACTCACCCAGAACTCCGATCTCCAGGCCCCGCAGTCCTGCCTCGATGGCACCGTAGATCTCCAAGCCCCCGGTGAAATCGGCCTGGATGACGCGCGTGGACCTGCCGTGAAGCCGCTCTGGAGGACAGGAGTGGGGTCAGGCCCTATCCCTGTCCCCGTCCCCGTCTCCGTCCCCGTCCGGCTCCAGCGCACCCAGCAGCAGCCTCGGGCCGCCAGCCTCGCCCCAGACCCCGGCCCACAGGAGGGCAGAGCCTCCCCGCGGGCGGGCACTCACCGATCTCCCTGGCCTCCTGCTCCAACTTGCCGAGGCTTCGACTAATGAGGACGACGTTCAGCCCCCTCCTGGCCAGCTGCGGAAATTCATTCACTTACTCAGCGGCACTCCCACACCCTGGCCACCAGGTACTGGGAATTGAACCCAGGGCCTCTGCACTGCCCTACACTGTCAGCCCTTTTTATTTTTTCAAACAGAGGCCCCCTCAGTCATCCAGGCCTAGTTTCAACTTGTGGTCCTCCTGCCTCAGCCTCCCAGAGTGCAGGGATTCCAGGCATGCGTAACTGCTCTGGCCTACTTTTCACATTTAGTCATTCGCGGAGCCAACAAAGATCAACCACATCCTGACCTTGACACTTAGTGTTCAAGCCCTGTGGTCACAGAGGTGGACACAGGGGAGCAGCAGCCGGGGGAGGAGGAGGACCCTCCAGGGAGCGCAGTTCCAAGGGCAGTGGGCAGACTGAGGAGACAGCTGGGGCACCCAGGGTCATAGGGAGACCCTGCTTCTGACCACTGCGGCACGTGCCGAGGTCCCTGTTCTCTCTCGTGCCCACGTGTCTAGCATGCATCTGCTCCCTGCTGTGGGACTGAAGAGGCAAGGTGATTGTGACACCCAAGCTCAGCCCCTGCTGTGCACCCTCCACCCTGCCGCTGAGGTCTCTCTGCAAAGCGCAAACTCCACCCTACCCCTCTCCTGCCCAGAACCTGCCCTGGCTCCCCAGGGACCCAGAGACAAACCGGCTGACTTCAGGTGCACCTCCTGCCGGGCACTTCTGTGAGAGGCCGGGCACAGCAATTGCTCATCTGGCTCCAACCAGCACCCCCTGGTTTTCCTGCTCCTGAGCCTTTGCATGTGCCTGTCCTTCTGTCCTGGAGTCCCTTCCACTTGATGCTGGGTTAAGGGGAGTGGGTGTCGAGCAGCAGTTCGGTGCCTGTCTCTCCCTCTCAGCCTGGACGCTAAGGGCGATATGTCATGGGACTGACTGTCCCTCAGCTGTAAAAGGAGACTGTGCCCAGATGTCTCAAGAGCCCCACAGATCTGAGAGGCTGATGGTACAATGGGTATTCATTCTCTCTTTCATTCACTCATCAAACACTTGGCCCAGCATCCACTTTGACTGGCACTGACCAGGACAGCCCCAGCCTTGCCATGTCGGCCCCACAATGCAGTGGCAGTGGGTGGGAGAGACTAGTCCCCAGGCGGTGACGGCACAGAGTGGTTGTAGCTACCGACCTACTTACAAAATCTCCCTATGTCCGGCTGTCACCCTTCCACTTGTAACTCAACTGCCCTTCCGTTCTTGCCAGCTCCAGGACAATACTCTAGTGTGTCTCCTGTCCTCCCTGTGCACCATGGTCCTCTATCTAGGTTATTCCCATCAGCACAGGAACCTAACCTCATGTTCCTTGTCACTCAACATCCCAGCAAAGGATCCTCTGTTCTAACGCTCCTCCTCCAATAGGTCCCTGCCACTGGGACTTGTTTCACTATAATCAGCCATCCAGACATTCAGAGGCTGCTGCAGCCATGGTCCAAGGGGGCCTGGCTACTGCTCAAAGCAGACTTTGGCATCATCCATGTTATGCTGGTTTTAGGTGTGTGCAGAATGAGTTGTGGGGTCAAGGAAACATCTACTCAGACTTCAAAGGTATGCCTGGGAGGCCAGGCAGTGAGCTCTTAAAAGGCAATGTGTGAAGCTGCAGGAATGAAGCCAAGATCCAGGGAGCTGGGACAGCTCCCAGGTATGTGGGAGGGAATGTGAGACATCTTCCAAGAATAGCTGTAGACCTTGAGCAGGAACCAGCCTGAGAGAGGCTGTGTGGGCTGCAACCCACAAAGCCATAGGCTGGGGCTGCCCACAACCCCTCGAACTCACGTCTCAAAACCATGCGCCCCAGACACTGGCTATCGAGCTATAGGACTTAAGGTTTGTCCTGCTGGGTTTTGGTCTTGCTTTGGTCTGATTTTTTTAAAATCCTCTTCTGCTGCCCGTTGGAATTGGACTATTTACCTTGTACCATTGTACTTTGAGATTATGTAACCTATCTTTGATCTTTACAGTGATTCATTTGAGTCTCAAAGGAGGCTTTGTTTTTGTTTTGTTGTTCTTATTTGAGATGAGAGCTGCCTAATTGTTCAGGCTGGCCTTGAACTCCGTACTTAGCCCAGCCTGGCCTCAAATTCATAGTAGTCCTCTTGACTCAGCCTCCCAGTGCTGGGTTTTAGGCGTGTGCCACCCTGTCCAGCTTTCAGAGGAGACTTTGGACTTGGACTTCTGAGAAGTGCTGGGACTGCTAAGACTCTGGGGGAAGTGATTGTTGTGTTTTGGCTGTACATGGCACAGCTGCATATATTAGGTGAAATTACTAATTTATTATTGGGTTTATTTGGACATAAGTATGGTTTAACGAGATGGATTTGAGTGGCAAGTTGACAAGAGGTAAAATGTGGTCGTGAAGCTTAATTATGTCAGCTTGACTGGGCTGGGAGCCACGTAACGGATTGGTGTGGCACACTTCTGGGTGTGTCTGCATGGCCACAGAGGTGTGACTCGCGTGCTGCATATGTCCCTGGCCCCTTCCTCTCTGGTGGGTGCTTTCCCTGGCTCTGCTTCCCAGCCGACATGAACTAAGCAGCGCTCCTCTCTCGTGAGCGTCCACTACACTGTTCCTGCCTTGGGGCCAGGCATCCATGGACCGAGCCATGTGAAACGACAAGATTACTGGGCACAGCGGCACACATCTGTAATCCCAGAACTCAAGAGGCTGAAGCAGGAGGATCGCCACAAGTTTGAGTGCAGCCGAGTTACACTGTGAATTCAAGGCCAGCCTGAACTACCTTAGGGAAACCCTGTCTCAAAATACAAACAAACAATGAAACCACAAGTCCAAATAAGCCTCTCCCCGTTTACGTTACAGGTGTGAGGTATTTTGTCCAGCAGTGGCGAAGCTGACTCATGCAGTCACTGTAGATGAGCTTGAAGGACATTAACTTAAGTGAACTCAGTCAGGCACAGAAAATCAAGTGCTGCAGGATCTCAGTACAGTGTGGAGTTGAACTTACGGCAGTGGTTAATGGAGCTTGAGGGTTGAGGAGAGGAGGGGAAATGTTGATCAGGGGATGTCAAGTTTCAGTTAGGAGGAATAAATTCTACACATCTATTGTCCAACATGGTGACTACAGTTAATAACAATGTACTGTGCTCTTGGGAAGAGCAATGTTAACTGTGGTTATCACAGAGACAGGGAGGGAGGGAGGGAGATCATCGATGTAATTTACTAAGAAAAAACAGCACAATCATCTCGTGAGATGCAGGAAAATGATTTCATAAAACTCTGCCTCCATTCCTAATGAAAACTCTCAGTAAGCTAGGTACAGAAGGGACCCTTCCTAACATAAAGGGCCGACCACATGAATGAGTAACAAAACAAACTAATCTCCTGCCGCCGTCATAATTAACAGCTGGGCAGGATGGCCACTCTTACAGCTTCTTCAACATATTGGATTCCCTGTCAGTTCAAAAGGGCAAGAAAAAGAGACGTCATACATAGCAGAAAAAAAAAAAAAAAAAAAAAAGGGCGGGGAGAGATGTAACTACCAGAGGTGCCACAGTGGTGGAGTCATAAAAGCCCTTTGGAGCACCCAATGTCTCACTATCTCTTATAACTTTTAGATTT
>NW_004955555.1:2228898-2236012 GCF_000276665.1 Chinchilla lanigera | reverse complement strand
AAAAAAAAAAAAAAAAAAAAAAAGAGGGCGGGCATAGTGGTGCATGCCTGTAATCTCAGCACTCAGGAGGCTGAGGCAGGAAGATCACCATGAATTTGAGGCCAGCCTGGGCCACATAGTGAGTTCAAGGCCAGCCTGAACTACACAGTGAGAACCTGTCTCAAAAATAAACAACATAATCAAAACAAAACAGAATAGAACAACAAAAAAGCAAGAGATACAACTGTTCAAGGTGGTGGTACATTCCTATAATCCCAGCCCTCATGGGGCTAAGGCAGGAGGATCACCATGAGTCCAAGATTAGCGTGAATTACATAGGGAGACCTTGACTCAAAAAAAAAAAAGAAACAAACACCTTCACAGATGACAAGGCTGGTTACAGATAAGGTATGATGAAATTATAGGCCGAGGATTACACTTTTTAAAATGTATTCTCCTCTAGAATGCTCCTCCTTGCTTCCAGTACACTTACCCCAGCATTCTTGCTGCTTTCTGAAGCAGTTCTGGAAGTCCTCTTTCCTGTCTTTATAGGTATCAGAAAAAATACAGTGACTGCCACTCTGGGTGCCATCCAATGGGAAGGCAGGCTCATGCAGACACTACCCTCTACCCTCACCCACTGCATTCACTGGATCTGGCACCATGGAACTTCTGGCTCTTACCCAAAGTCAAAATCACGCATGGTCGGCCTTTTTAGGTCCATGCAGGGCACGGAGGCAGCTACGACAGCACAGGGAAAGATACTCATGAAAGAGGACTTCCAGAACTGCTTCAGAAGGCTTGAGGGTGGTGGGATAAGTCTCCTTTTCCTGCCTCTGTCCTTCAGCCTGACCACCACCTGACATACCATGTACTTTATCTTGCTCATGCCCATCTCCCCTGACTAGAAGATAAGGCAGAAGATAAGGGCAGGACTTTGATTTTTTTTTTAAATCTGTTTTGTTCATGGCTACATTCCCAGTACCAAGAAGGCGCCTGGGCACAGACTAGGTGTCAACATTCAGGTTTTGAAGGAATGAATCGGGGCAATCATGAGAGAGAGAAGGGGGCGGGGGGGGGGCGGGCACTTAGCTCTCCTGAGAAGCTGGTGACAGGTAAATCAACACACAAGCCACCGCCCCACTCACCTCATGCGCGTAGGCCTTCCCAATACCGCTGGTGGCTCCTGTCACCACTAGGAGAGAGAAGGAGGAGGGCAGGCAGGGCAGCTTCCTTCCCCGCGGGCCCTGCCTGGGTCCCCTGTCCCAGCCTCAGCCTATCCCAGGTCCCCGCTGGTGTGGGTGCCTCTGCTCCCGGCAGAGCCCCTCTGCTGGGGCTCATTGCTCTCGCTGTCCGCTGGTATCTGCACACAGCCCTTCCAGACAGGCCTCAGTCTCCCCTCGGTGGTCCTGACTCAGCCTCCCCAGTGGGTGGGCTCCCAGGCTCCCCACATGAAAGCAGCGTTGCACACACGCGACCAGAGGCGCCCTCCCCCTTGTCCTGTCCGTCACCTGGCACCTCTGCCACCTGCTCCTCTCACCTGTAGCTTTGGACACTTTGTGCCTCCCCTCCCCTGGTCGCACCAGCCTTTTCCTCTCACGTCCACTAGTCCCTTGGCCGGTGTCCTGGTGGGGGAGGTTCTCACGGGTCGCTTGTCACCCGTACTCGACCCTGCAGCCCCCACCCGCATCGCCTCGGGCGGACTCCGCGCCCCTTACCTGCCCAGGCTCCCTGCGCCCGGAGCCAAGAATTGCCCCGGCGGACCTGGGGCAGCAGGTACACGTACACTGCGCGGGCCACTCCCCAAGTGCCCCGCAGCAGCAGCCAGGCGGCCGTGAGGGCCCCCAGCGCGTTCAGCAAGTCCCACCTGGACTCCATCGCAGCTCTGGCCCTGCAGCCTCCGACCCTTTGGGTAAGGGACTCGGGCTGCCGCAGGCCAGCGAGTGCTAATTCACTGGGTCTCCCGGAGCCCCGGCAGCCGGCCACGCCCCCAGTCCCGCCCCCGCCGAGGCCTAAGGTTGGCCAGGTCCCCCAGCCCTAGCTCCGCCCCCTGCGTCTGGGAGTTTCCTTGGGTTTCTGGAGCCCTTTGCCCCTGTCCCAGAATCCGCCTATCTGCTGTGGGCTCCTGACTTACTGTTTTTATTTGCTTTGGGATTTGAGACAGGATCTCGCTGTGTAGTTCAGGCTGGCTGTCGTAGTTACTTATTTCTGAGACAAAATACCCAACACCCAAAGTTAAGGGAGGAAAGGTTTATTTAGCTCACACTTGGTAGAGGTTTCAGCCCATAGCCGGCTGGCTCCAGGGCAGGTGGCATGGCAGAGGGGCGTCACAGAGAAGAAAATAGTCCATAGCAGGTGAAAGACAGCAAAAGACACGCGGCAGCAGCAATAAGCAACAGATGACAAGTGCCCTCTTTCTGTCCCTTATATTTTATCCACGCTACCTGCCCTTAGGGCAGATAGCCCTCACACCCAATGTGGGACACCCTTAATCCTACCCGGAACTATACAAACCAATCAGAGGACTGATTTAGTACTCACACACTTGATCCAAGCATCACATGTTCCAAATCCAGCCACCTCTGAAAAGCCCCACCTATGACTGCATGAGGCTTTAGGGGGACATCTAGAGACAAAACATAACACTGGCCTTGAACTCACTGTGCAGCCCAGGCTGGCCTCAAACTCATGGCAATCCTCCTGCCTCAGCCTCCCACGATGTCAACCCTCCTTGGGATTACAAGTGCACCTGTAACCATGTAACCATACCCAGACGGATCTTCCCTTTCTTATACCACCCTTAGGAGTGGCCTTTGAATCATGAAAGCCGCCCCTCTGCACCCACTTTGGGGATACCTCTTGTGCCCATAGTAAAAATTTATTCTGAGGTCCTGAAAGTTACTTTGGGTCTTTCCATGGGAAGGTTTATTAGATTGAGCTGGTAGTGGAGTGAAAAGATCCTACCTGTCTATGGTCAGAGCCTTTGAGTCAGAAAGCCTTCCATATCTGAAAAGATTTGAGAGAGTTCTCATCCTAAACAACAGTCTCTGGTACAATGGGAAGATTGTATAGGAAGAACACACACCATGCAAAGGGAAAGAGAAAGGTGTGATGATACATACCTATAATCCCAGCTAGTCAGGAGGCTGCGGCAGGAGGATTACAAGTTAAAGTCCACCCGGGGCAATTTAGTAATGTCCTACTTGAAAATAATTTTTTTTTTCTTTTGTACTGGGAATTGATCTCATGACCTCAGGCTTGCCAGGCAAGTGCTTATGCCACTGAGCTACATCCCTGGTCCCAAAATAAAAATTTAAAAGGCTGAGAATCTAGTTCAATACTCCCTGTGTTCAACCCCTAGTACTGCAAAAATAAATTAAAAAATAAGAAAGAAGGTGAACCTGCAATCCAATTGCAGGAGGAGAGACAAGCAACCCAGAAACTGGTTATGTTTATTTGGCAAGCTACTTTTAAAAGGAGCAACGCAATAACATTTTGGAGAATCAAAAGCCAGGAGATTTTGATAACAAAAGGGTACTTCTGGGAATATGGCGGGGTAGTGGCAGCAAAAAAGAGCCTCTCTGAGATTTGGTGTCCAGATGTTGGAAAATAGCAAAATGAGGAAGAAAAAAGGGGGGAAGTGAGTCCATGGGACCCAGCAAGGATCTGAAATGATAACTGAAGCTCACAGGGAGAGCAAAGAGAAAGACCTCAGTGAAGAAGAACAGGAAGCAGGGCTGGGGATTTAGCTCAGTGGCACAGCACCTGCCCAGTAAGCGCAAGGTTGTGAGTTCGATTCCCAGTACAGGGTGGAGGGGGGACAGGAAACAAGTGGTGTTTTCTCCCTGAGCCTTGACTCACTGTGGGAGGGGTGACTCAAACCTGCAGAAGTACAGTGACTATGGGGACCCCAGAGGGCTGCATGGTGAAACACACCAGTGGAACGGAGCAGTGGATGCAGAAAACTGCAGTGGCTGGTGAGTTATTTGGGTTTGGATGTCCCCCAGGAGAGGGCGACTGGCTGGTTGCCATTTTGGAGAGAGGACAACTGAGCTCAGAACTCAGAGCAGCTGAGGGCTGGCTCCATCTAGCGGCTCCCAGTGTCAGGGTGAGGTGGAACCCAGTTGAAGTCAGTAGGAGGTCAAGGAGCAGAGTTCAGGCCAGCTTCAGGAGGCACATGGAGTGTTGCAGGCTGAACAAATCCAGTTCCAGTCTCATAGCCAGAAACCAGCCTGAATTTTGGTGGAGCTAAAGGTGCAGGCTTGCTGGGATTATCCACTACCTCACTGTAAATCTACCAATGGCTTGCTGGGATTAATCGACATGGATCTGGACTCTCTTTGCCCACTTTATCTACCAGTGACAGCAGAGATGTGCCTTGAAGTGGACATTTTTTTGTTATATTATTCTTTTTTTTCTTTTCTTTTCTTGTTTTTTTCTTTCTTTTTTTTTTGAGATGGGGGGGTCTCACTATGTACTTTAAGCTGCCCTTGAACTCACTGTATAGTCCAGGCTGGCCTCAAAATCATGGCAGTCCTCCTATATCAGCCTCCCAAGTGCTGGGATTACAGGTGTGCACCACAACACCCAGCTTTTTAAAATTTGTTTGTTCTTGTTTTCATGAGTATAAATATTGTTTCTAGTTTTGTTGTTCTGTTCAGTTCTTGTTTTTATTTCTTTCCTTTCCTTTTTTATTTTTTTTGAGGCAGGGCCTCACCATGTAGTACAGACCAGCCTTGAAATCACTATGTAGCCCAGGCTGCCACTGAACTCATGGCAGTCCTCCTGCCTCAGCCTCCCAAGTGCTAGGGTTACAGGTATGTGCCACCACGCCCAGCTTTATTTCTTCCTTATCTCTTTCTCTTCTGTCTTCTTCACCAGCTTCTCAAAGTTTGCATAATCTCCTTTATCCTCTAGCCTTGCTTCTAATCTCTCCTTTTTCTCCTTCTTCTCTTCTTCTTCCTCCTCCTCTTCTTCTATTTCTCTATTTTTCCTCCTTAACCCTTTAAAAATTTTTCTCCCCTCAGGGTAAAATAACCACACTGAGGGCATTTTTACTGTATACAATTTTCTGGTTTGTTTTAGATTTTGATATATAACCACAAATCTAATTTGTAGGATTAAAAGTAGCACTTTAATACTTACCATAGTTTGTCATTTCCTAAGCTGTTGTCCTTGATCTCAGATTTTCTCTATAAAAATTCACAAGTGTCACTGTCATGGAAATTTTAAAAATTAATCAGTAGTCTGATATCACATTAGGACAAAATAAGATCATGCAGCCCGCCACATTACTCATCTGTTAGACTCATTCAGCCTTGACTAACTCTGACCCAACTCAGTCTGACCAAATTTAGCTACACACCCTGTGCTTTATAGCAACAAAAGATGACCAACACTATTACTCACTTACTTCAAGGACTTCTGCCCAGCAATGAGAGACAACTGATGCTACCCAATAAAAATTCACCACACTTTTAAGCCTTTGTATCTCCCGCTTACAAAACCTATATAAACTAAGCCCAAAGCTGGCTGTGGGCTGATGCTTTAGGAGCGATCACCCATCAGTCCGCCAGTGTAACGAAGTTGATTGCCTTCCAACTCCTTGGTGCAGAGCATTTTCCACTCAGTTCAGTACCAGTTCCACATTACCTGTTAACATTCCACAGGAGCCAGACATGGTGGTTCATGCCTATAATCCCAGCACTTGGAAGGCTGAGGCAGGATTGCTGTGAGTTTGAAGCCACCCTAGACTACATAAGTGAGTTTGAAGCCAGCCTGCATTACATAGGGAGGCCTTGTCTGAATAAATAAATAAATATTCCATAAGAGTTCAACTTCTAAGACAATCATAACTGATAAAATAAAATAACAGTTACCTGATTCAGCCTCTCAATGTGGCCGCTGATTCAGCCTGTGTTATGGACACTCTACAAGTGATTCAAACTACCTTTATACGTAATAAAAATGGCGAGATGTTCTTTCATATGTTCCCTAGCCCTGCAGAGAAGGGCAATGCTGATTTCCTTACACACTTTCCTCCAACTCTGACATCCCTCACCACCCCACAAGACAAGCCATTGTAGAACAAGCAGTGAGCACCTCAAAACCCAATCCATAAAACAAGAAAAGGGAGACTCTGGGCCAACACTGATTTAACTGAAGAAGACTTTAAATTTTTAAAACTGTGGTTCACAAGGTTTCACCACAGTAAAGAGAAACAGCTATTCACTCAGCTGAAGAGACACTGCCAAGCACAAGAATTCTCTTCACTTCTAAAAACCTGTTTCTCGCTGGGGATGTAGCTCAGTGGCACAGTACCTGCTTGGCAAGCACAAGGTCCTGACTTCGATTCCTGGTACCAACCCCCCACACACACCTGTTTCTTACAAAGATCATGCAAGTCTCTTGCAACTCCAAAATTACAAAGGTAAAAGGGCGCCTTATCTTTCTGAGTTTGCTGACGTATATACCTCAAGTAACTGGCATGGTTTATTGGGCTCATGTTCTTACCTCCATGTTCTTTGACATATTATATGGGGAGATCCAGAACCACCTCTTTCTTCTAATGACAACTCATACACAGATGAAACCTAACTGCCACCTCCCAGCCCCTTCAGGGACTGTGGAGGGACTATAGCCACTCTGGCTATTCCAATGGTTGGCCTGTTACCCCACACATGGTGTTTCCTGGCAAAAGGATTTCCATTATATACGATCACCAATATCACTGATAGTAGTTATTGAATTCCTTTCCAGCACCAATGGTATACAAGTAATTTTTAATATCTCAGAGTTAAACATTATACGTATTATGGTACTCAGACAATAAACCAAAGCTTGGTTCTCCATCAGTCTCATAAGAAAATGGATAAAATATTCATCCCTTGAACAAATTACCTCAATACTTAAACTAGCCAGGTGTGGTGGCACACGCCTGTAATCCCAGCACTCGGGAGGAGGATTGTTGCGAGTTCGAGACCAGCCTGGGCTACAAAGTGAGCTCAAGGCCAGTCTGAACTGCATAGCAAGACCCTGTCTCAAAAAGACAAAACAAGCAAACAAACAAAACAAAACAAAAACCAAACTTATCATACAAAAAATTTATTTTGGATATTCATTATGTAACAGTTAC
>NW_004955555.1:2226233-2227748 GCF_000276665.1 Chinchilla lanigera | reverse complement strand
TGAGTTCAAGACCAGCCTGGGCTACAAAGTGAGCTCAAGGCCAACCTGAACTGCACAGTGAGACCCTGTCTCAAAAAGACAAAAAATAAAAAATAAAAAAAATTGAATACGTATCAGTGTAAGTAAAAAGAAAAGAAACAGAAGAAAAAAATCCAGTTTGGGCAAGGAACTATCTCAAGGCTAGCCAGCTTTTCTTGGGGAAAGGGAAAGGGCAATGGCCAGATGGCCAGACACAACATGCTTCACTAGTCTAAACTTTTTGTTGTCTAACGATTCATTTCTCATAGAACCTGTGTGATCTTGTCCTACAGTTTAACCATTCCCTCCTTGGCCAAGGCCCACATTTTCTCCTTTTTTGATTTACAGAATCAGGGATGGGGAGGAAGAGTGAAATATAGCGTAGAGGGGTATTAGGCATGATGCAGGAAGGTCATCATGTCCTCTGTACAGAGCACCCATTGGAATGGCATACAACTGCCTTGAGAACTGTAAGAAAAAAAACAACAAACAAAAGATAATTCCAACTGTAGTATGAATCCAAATGTGAAGGTTGAGGGCAAAAAACCAATGCTGGGGGTTCAACCAGTAGACAATATCTTTCAGGTGATATTGCGAGCTTCCATTTGTAGTTTATGAAGTTGCATTTGCAGTCAGCCTTGGAGATCAGTAATATCTCCACCCAAATTCATATGAAAGGCACCACGGAGACGGTGGTGGACTTCCCCTTCGGAATCTACATGGTTGAAAGGGATAGATGCAATGTACATAGAACGGTAACCAGTATCACAGCTAAACTGACTGCATGTGTCAGTACAGGGGAAGAGAGGATGACTGAGAGAGAGAGCAGAATGTGGCAGACTAGGGCTGGGGATATAGCTCAGCAGCACAGGTGCCTGCCTGGCAAGCGCAAGGTCCTGAGTTCAATTCCCAGTACAAAAAAAAAAAAAAAGAATATGGCAGACTAAAATCTTGAGAGGAGGAATTGAAAAGGTGGTGAAGAGAAATAAGATACAAGGAGAGCTACTGAAGCTTGAGATGAAGGAAAGGGTTAGGGAGAGGAGAAGAGGGAGAAAGCATAGCTACTAACCATGCCAAATAGAAGGGGAAAGAGCAAACAAACAAAAAAAAAAAAACCGTAAAAAGCAAAACAGAACAAAACCCTGGAAACAGATAATGGGAACTCAGTTCAAATACTCCAACAAGAGAATGTAAAGTATATGTGATTCACACATGACCACTTTCCCAGAGCACCTGGGTGTTCACACCCATTTTTTACATTAATCACGGAGTGGGTATATACTGTCACACCAATATAACCTCACATGGAGTCATGCTAATATCACCTCTGCCCTTGCCACTGCAAAACTGAAGCTAACCTGAAAGGGAAAAACTGTACAAGCGAAATTGTTCTTTTAAAACTTTGTTCTAAGCCTGGCGTGGTGGCGCACGCCTGTAATCCCAGCACTTGGGAGGCTGAGGCAGGAGGATCGTTGCAAGTTTGAGACCAGCCTGGGC
>NW_004955555.1:2218140-2226133 GCF_000276665.1 Chinchilla lanigera | reverse complement strand
GTCTCAAAAAGACAAAAATAAATAAATAAATAAATACATAAAAATAAAACTTTGTTTTTTGAAACTGCCCAGTTCTGTAACTGCTTCATGGCTTTGTAATCACTTTCTTGAACCTGTAACCACAAGAGTGTAACTGGACATTCAGGATGCCTGATTGTACCATTGTACCAAACTTTATGAACGGA
Organism: Chinchilla lanigera; assembly: GCF_000276665.1. Lineage (NCBI taxonomy): Eukaryota > Metazoa > Chordata > Mammalia > Rodentia > Chinchillidae > Chinchilla > Chinchilla lanigera. Next base: position 2,225,948 of record NW_004955555.1, on the reverse strand, counting down.
CTATCATTAATTTCCCTTGTAACTGATTGTCTCACCCTACTAGCTAATCAGAAGAACTGCCAGACTGTTCTATCTCACCTTTGCACCTCCTGCTTGCGTATCATATAAAAGCCCCAGACCACCAGAGATCCGAGCCTGATATTCTGCGAGTGATCCCAATCAGTGCCCGTCAATATAAGTAAATCTGCCTCCAAATCCTGGCTGTCATTTTGGTGTTTCTGCCTGCTGTTGCAAACCACCTCTCAGAACTTTATTCTGCCAGCATGAAGGCTGAATCTGACACTGTCCTAGTTCTTGGGTGTCTTGGTTACTTTTTTCTCGCTGCTGGGACAAAATACCTGATGCCCAAAATTAAGGAAGGAAAGGTTTATTTCACTTACAGTTCATGGAAGTTTCAGTCCGTACTTGGCAGATTACAAGGCAGAGTGGCACATGGCAAAGAGCTACAGCTCAGGGTGGCAGAACACAGCTAAGCTGCAAGCACACACCAGGGCGGAATGGGGGAGGAATGGCCCCAAGCACTCTTTTCCTCTCCCTTACATACGCAAACTATCCACCCCAGGGCGGGTGTAGCTCTCACACCCACAATTATTCAACTCTAAAAGCCTGTCCCATGGTCGCATGAGGCTTTGGAGGGGAGACACAGACATAAACCATAACATTGGGTTAGGAGGGGCTGGGGATTTAGCTCAGCGGCAAAAGCTCCTGCCTGGCAAGCGCAAGGTCGTGAGTTCGGTTCCCGGTACCGGAGAAAAACCAAAACAAAACAAAACAAAACATTGGGTTAGGAAATCTCTTCCCTCCACAAGATTGATGATGTGGTCCTCAGGCAGGTTCACTGGCAAATCAGGGATCCTTGAGTCTGGGGTGTGCTCAGGCTCCACTTGGGGTCTTCAGTGTTTTGAAACTGCATTCATACACTGGCTGGGGAATCTGCAGCAGATGGCAGCCACCGGCATGGAAACGCTCAGCTCTTTCCTCTCAGGCAGGAGTCTGAAGATACCACAGGGAATATGCGTGCACTTGCTGGAGTCCACAGTCCCTATCACTATGCTCAGGGTGTGGGTGGGATTCCTTTGACCTTAGTGAGTGACCCACAAGCTGGTGTCAGTTGGTCGGGGTATGCTTACATATGACTCAGCTGGCAATCTGGGCAAGCAGCTTTGGCTGCTGCTGGGGGCTGTGCGTACGTGCTGGTGACTCTGCCAGTTGTCTGGGTAGGCAGGACTGTGAGCCCAGATGCTTGGCTAGGATGCCATTTGTCTGTGTGTCCTCTCTCATCTGAGTCTGGTGGGGGCCTTCTCTGCCCACAACATATGCTGGAGAGGGGAATTCAGGAATGCAGCTTTCTCCAGGGCTTGGAGGGGGCTGTGTGAGTGGGATGGTGTTGGCAAAATCTGTCCTGAGAATCTTGTCTCTGCAGCTCTAAACCAGCCCCTTTGTCTTTTTGCCTTATGGCCATTCCACAGAAGAGCGATGGCTGAAGGTAGGGAGACACTCCAGGGCAGTGCCACTTCCCCTTGCAACTGTCTACCTATACCATATTTCCTATTAATTTTATTTCAGCATGAAAGCCCTTCTGCCCTTTGGAATATCTTCTGTCTCAGTGAGTCTTTTTTTTTTTTTTTTTTTTAAAGCAGGAATCAAACTCAGGACCTTGTACTTGCCAGGTGGGCACTGTGCCACTGAGTTATATCTCCAGCCCTCAGTGAACCCTTGATGAGCTTCTCTGGTGTGACTGCTCCTCTAGTCAGTCATGTTGAAAAAAAAAAACAAACTCCTTCTCTATTGTTAATTCAGCAAGATTAAATCAATTAAGAACAGGACATTGACTTTCATGCCACTTTATTTTAACCAAACAGGGAAACTCAGTTGAGACTACTGTGACAGGCAGAGCTTAAGCAATGTGTGAGGACTTTATTGTAGACTGGGTGCAGCCGAGCCAAGGGCGAAAAGACCATTGACCCCAAGCAAGGGAGGAGAGCATGTTTTATAGGGGAGTTTAGGTAGGGGAGAGGGCATTGCTGAAGGGGTTATAAAATTTGGGGTCTCTGAGTAAGGGGTCTAGGGCTGGGTGATAGACAGGGTGGTGTTGGGTACTGGGGTTTCTGGTGGGCACAGCATGTCTCTTGTGGTTTTTCATGGAATCAGCTATCTGCAGGTTGAGCTGTGTGGGGCAACTGCTAGCTGGTTGAGCTGTCTGGAGTAGCTACCAGCTTCTTGTTGAATGTAGGTGTGAATAACAGGTCTGCTTGGGGAGTTTTTCTTTCCTAGCTGGACAGGGTTCTAGTTCAGAGACCTGACAATTAAATAAATTAAGAACATGAGGGGGCTGGGGATTTAGCTCAGCGGCAAAGCTCCTGCCTGGCAAGCGCAAGGTCGTGAGTTCGGTTCCCGGTACCGGAGAAAAACCAAAACAAACAAACAAAAAAAGAACATGACATTGAATTTTGTGCCATTCTGTTTCAACCAAATAGGTCCTTTCTATGTAAATTAGCTTCATACTTTGCTGATATACATTCAGACTTATATGTTTTTCAATATCTGTAAGGGATAAGGCCAAATTACCTGTTTCAGATTCTCTTTTCCTGGAAATTCTCACATTTCTAATATGGCAGGCACATCCTATGTGGCCCAACCATAGACAGTGATAACTCCACACTATACCAAATAATGTTCTCACATATTAGTGTTCTGAACCTCTGACTACATCACCTCATGAGTCAAGAAATATTTTTGTAGAGTCATAAAATTAAAGACATAGAATTGGGAAAATGCACTTGGACTATCCAGGTGGGTCCTGTATAAGCAAGGATCGTTAAAACTTGAAAGAGAGCGGCAGAGCTTGGGGATACGACAGGGACTAGAAGACACTCAGTTGCTGCTTTGGAATATGCAGGAAGGGACCACAGGCCAAGGGTATAGGCAACTCTTAAAGGTAAGAAAGGGATGGGTACAGATTCTCTCAACCCCCCATAAAGAATAGAGCTGTGCTGAATACTTGATTTTAGCACCATAAGGTTTGTTTGTGGTATCTGTCCTCCAAGTTATTTTTTTTTTTTTTTTTTGGTTTTGGTTTTTCTCCGGTACCGGGAACCGAACTCACGACCTTGCACTTGCCAGGCAGGTGCTTTTGCCGCTGAGCTAAATCCCCAGCCCCTCCTCCAAGTTATATATGAGACAATACATTAGCTTTAGTGCAGCTGCCTTAAGGAACTCACACAAGCAGCAGAGCCTGCAGGTGCCTTGCATTTGGTTCAGGCTGGAGAGCTTAAGCACTAATGGCATTGCTCTCCCTTTCTCACAGACAGGGATGGAACATAAATGTTTGAATGTATACAGGCAATGTTTACATGGATAAGTGTCAGGACATGCAGATCTGTGTTCAACATTTAGAGTACTGGAACACCCTTGGGGCTGGGGATTTAGCTCAGCAGCAAAAGCGCCTGCCTGGCAAGCGCAAGGTCGTGAGTTCGGTTCCCGGTACCGGAGAAACCCCCCCCCCCAAAAAAAAAACAAACAAAAAAACAGCCTGGCAGTTTGAAATCCATCTGCAACTTAGACTTTAACTCCAAAGGTGCTCACAGTGAAGGTGAAGTTAGCATTCCATGGCTCCTATAGCTGACGGCAGTGGTATCACTCTGATGTGCCTCATCTCTTTGGAAGACTGGATAGCATCTGCCCTTTACAGTAGAGAATAGTACAACTTTAGAAAAAAAAAATTTAATTAACAGACTGGTAGTGTTAGGACACACTTATAGAATTGCAGACTTGTAGGCATATTATAACAAAAGTTAGAAATCAGGGAGCTGGGGATTTAGCTCAGCAGCACAGTGCCTGCCCGGCAAGCGCAAGGTCGTGAGTTCGATCCCCAGTACCGGAAAAAAACCAAAAACCAGACACAAAAACAAAAAAAGTTAGAAATCAGTTCATAGCCTGTGACCATGCTCATGCTCCCGGTCACGTAGCTAGCCTTGACTGCTTAGGCCCAGGTGTTCTCCCTTAACAATGTGTGGGATCAAACTGATTGTGTCTGGTTTGTGTTTATAAAAATGCAGTGATTCCAACTTGCTTCAAGGGCTTCAAGGCCATCACGTTTGGGGGAAGACTGACCCAGTCAAGGACACTTTCAACTCTACCTAGTCTTTTCAGACCCATTTCCTCCCAGAATGTTCCTGTAAAAACCTGCCTGACAATATATGATGTAATTCTTGTATTCCATGTAACCAATCATGCAATAACCTGCTATCTGCTTTGTACTTCCCACTTGCAAACTATATTTAACCTGAACTCAAACCTGACTCTGGGCTGGTAATTTGAACTTCTGGGTTCCCCAGCCCGCTAGCATAATAAAAGTTGCCTTCTGACTCCTCAGTGCAAACAGTCTTCCATTTGATTTAATATTGCTACAGTAGTAGACACTATTCCCAGTTGCATAAAACCTGGAAAGTATTATCATTTACCTTTGGACATGAGTCCTTATCTGCATGTAATGAACCTAGGCCATAGGTCAGATTGGTTACTCTAAAAGGTCCTTCTTCCATGGCTGGGGATATAGCTCAGTGGCATAAGCACCTGTCTGGCAAGCACAAGGTCATGAGTTTGATCCCTGGTACCACACAAAAAAATAAGTAAATAAAAGGTCCTTCTTCCACACAATACATAAGGCCTGTAAAAATACAAACAGTGCCACATACTTAATACATTCCTCATTGCTAGAGAAACTCAGAGAAACATTTAGGGTGTCTGTATTATTGTAAGCAAATGAGCACTTGATTTAGGAGTACAATGAGATTATGGGTATAATGTATTTGAATATTTAGGAGTACAATGGGATTATGAGTAAAATTTGAAAGCTTGTGGGAGAAATACATTTTTTTTTATCTTTTTGAGACAAGGTCTCACTATGCAGTTCAGGCTGGCGTTGAGCTCACTTTGTAGCCTAGGCTGGTCTTGATCTCACAATGATCCTCCTGCCTCAGCCTCCCAAGTGCTGGGATTATAGGTGTGTGCCACCATGCCCAGCTGTAAGAAATACTTTGTTCAGCAATCTAATAAACTTTTGGAAGTTAATAGCTGCATGAAGTCATTGTATCCTGGCCTGGGCCTCAAGCTAGTAGGATGCTGAATGGGAGGTAGGAGCCTGGGTGTCTCTGCTGTGATAGAGAAAATGATCCTGTCTTCTGATCCTTTGCTTCAGTGAATACATAAATTTAGGCCAGATATAGAGGAGGGGGAGTCCAAGAAGCCAGTGAGTTAGACCTCTGCAGCTGGCATCTTCAATAACTTCAGGTCTGGGAGCAACACAGATCTCTAGGTTATCAGCAAGAACAAACTGGACTTTCTTCACCCATTCTCAGTGCCCAACAAGAAGGGGACCAGGTTCAGCTGGTACTGGTGTGAGAAGGGAACCACTGCTATCTTCACCAACAATTACTTTGGAGACTGAGGTGCTGGAGTGAGGTTGAACCTCCTTGGATCGAGGGACCTGGGCCTGTGGTAAGCGGCGACGGTGAAGAAAGAGGACACAGGAGACCAGGCTGGTAGCACAGATCTACTTTATTGTGGAAGTATCAGGTATTTATAGGGCAGGCTAGAGGTGTGGCAATGAAGGCGTGTTAGGGGTGTAGTTTGGAGGCAGTACTTTTGGCTGGGGGCTGTGTGGAAGCAAGAGGTCAGAGCGGGACAAGCTAGGCGGAGCGTTTACTCGGTTTGCCGAGGAGTCTGAGTTTGCTCAGACTCGCTTTTCTGCCACAGCCGTCAACCAGACCTCTGGACCTCTTTTTCCCACGCTGGAGGAGACCGTCCAAAGGATGGACACTTCCTGAAGTATCAGTGAGTGGCTCAGTACTGGCCTGGAAGACTGGGGGCAATGAAGCCCTACAGAAGATATTCATTTGGCTGTTTGCTGAACAGAGCTCAATAAAAATGAAAACCACACTGCATGGCAAAGAAAAAAAAAAAAGAGGGCTCAGACCTCAGAGCAACTGCTGACTCCATTTAGCAGCTCCCAGTGTCAGGGTGAGGCTGCTGAGTTCAAGCCAGCAGGAGGCACACGGAGTGTTGCAGGCTGAACAAATCCATTTCCAGCCTCACAGGCAGAAACCAGCCTGAACTTCAGTGGAGCTAAAGATGCAGGCTTGCTGGGATTATCCACAACCCCACTGTAAATCTACTGCTGGCTTGCTGAGATTAATCGACATGGATCTGGACTCTGTCTGCTCACTTTGTCTACCAGTGACAGCTGAGAAACACCTTGAAGCGGACATTTTTTTCTTGTTTTCTTTTCTTGTTTTTGTTTTGTTTTGTTTTCCCTGTTATGAATGTGAACATTGTTTCTAGTTTTGCTGTTATTGTTGTTGTTCTGTTCTGTTCTTGTTTTTATTTCTTCCTTAACTTTTTCACCCCCTCTTCTCCCAAAGTTTACATAATCTTTCTTTGCCATCTAGCCTTGCTTCTAATTGCTTCCTCTTTTATTTCTCTATTTCCTCCCCTCACCCCTTTTAAATTTTCTCCGCTGAGGGTAAAACAACCACACTGAGGGCATATTTACTACATACAATTTTCTGGTTTGTTTTAGATTTTGATATATAACCACAGATCTAGTTCATACACTTAAAGGTAGCAAATTAATAGTTACCACAGTTTGTCTTTTTCTAGGCTGTGTTCAATACTATTGTTATTCCAAATTGTACTTTAGCCAAGGTGACATAATTGTTCTAATCAGTTGTTCTTCCTGGTATGCCAAGACTGAGCTTGCCTAAAGGTCAGAACATATACTATAGGCCACTGCCAAAAAGCCAGGGGTGAGGCCAAATGGGCATCTGGAATTCATCTCTGAGAAGTAGTCATTTCCTAAGAGTTATAAATACTAGCAATAAAGCTACTGCCATAAGCAGTTTACAAGCATCAACCCAGGAATTAAACTAAAAAAAAAATAGAAAATGAGAAGACACTTAAGTAATATGTAATCCCAGACTTCCAGTTCACCAAAGGCAAACCAGGTGATAATGAGGTAGAACAATTCAAAAGCCACCCACTTAGACTCTGAAGTAGTAACAGCAGAAGTAACAAAGCAGATGAATGAGGCTCTAGAAAATAAAGCAAATCATAAGTAATTTCTCAGATAACTACAGAGAAGGTGACCATAATGAAAGACATGTTTAGTGACTGTAGAGCAGATACAGATAAAAAAAAAGAGGATCCTAGGAAAATGATGGAAATCACGAATTCCCAACACAGGAAAGAAACGGAATCCATGATACAGATTCAAACAGACATGCACGAGATTAAAAATTGCATTGAGGCTGGGTGTGACGGTGTGTGTCTATAGTCTAGCACTTGGGAGGCTGAAGCAGGAGGATCAGAGTGAGTTTAAGGATAGCCTGAGCTACAAAGTGAGTTCAAGGGAAGCCTGAACTGCATAGCAAAACCCTATCTCAGACGAGATTGGGCACGTTCAGGGTGGTATGGCCGTGGACCAAAACCCTGTCTCAAAACGACAAAAAAATTGCATTGAAAGCTGTGGGGAACCACTCAGACTGCTTCAAAGCTTAGGGGCTTCTAAGGCCACTTGAGGACATGAACCTGCTTGTCTAGCACAGGGTCACAGAAGGATATAGTTATGTAACCATGACTTAGCACAAATAAACATTAATGGGCTGGTTATAACACTATGTAAGAATGTAAATATGAGATAACGACCTGTATGAAAAATACAATAAAGATGCAAGGGGGTGCTGTGCAGCTCTGCTCTGCTCCATGCTGCCTACTGATTTGTGTGTGTGTGTGTGTGTGTGTGTGTGTGT
>NW_004955555.1:2215676-2217515 GCF_000276665.1 Chinchilla lanigera | reverse complement strand
GTTCAAGGTGGCAGAAGACAGCAAAAGCAACAAGAGCAAAATGGGAGGAGAGCCAACCTCTCTTCCTCCCTTATATTGTAAGCAGGACCCGCTCTAGGGCAGGTGTAACACTCACACTATCTCCACTCACACTATCTGGATACACTCCCCTTGCACAGGAGGAGGAGATTTACAAAGTGAGACCCTGCCTCCCTGCTGAGTCACTTAGTTAAACTTCTAAACTTCTCAAGTTGATACAATGTATCAATCATTAGCCTCCTAAAGCAAGAGGCAGCCGGCCTTGTCAGCAGGTAGACCAGCTGCCACAGATAGAGGAGGCCCTGGAGCAAAGGCTGGCCGCTGTGAGGCCTGGGAAGGCCTCCGCCAGAAATGTCTCCAGACGTGTAAGTCCTCCTGTCCGAGAAAACCCCCAGGGAAAATCCTCTGGTTATGCATACAGGACCAGCTATTCCTCAAAAGGTAGAGGACTGGGAGGGCCACCCGCCTCTACCCAGCACATAACGTACAGGATCTATAGGAGCTGTGGGAGCTTGCAAAGCAATTAAAGCAGAAGGTGGGTGAAATGGTGCCTGTGTGGCTGCTACGGCTATGGTAAGGTGAGATCTGTAAAAACTGCACGAGCAAAAAAGAAAAAAGAAAAAAAACATACACACAAAAAAACAAAAATAAAACTCTACCAGCAAAGGAAAAAGGAAGGGGGACTCCAGGCAAGTGGGGCCATACCCCCAAGGATAGGCTGTGGAGCCACTGAAGGTCGGTCAGCACCAGCTCTGGATGGACCCGCCGGCTGCCAGTCTGGTAAGTTGGATGGGCAGCCTTTGGATATGGTGCTGCTTGCTGGACAGATGCAGCAGAAACTGCTTTTCAGGACTCAAAGAGGGCTGTTGCACAGGTGCAAGCCCTCCGGGTCATTGACCCTAACCTGCCATTCATCCTAACCGCCAGTGATGGGTTTGGCTGGGGCCTATGGCAAAATCAGGGGAAGCGAAGCACTCTGTTGGGCTGTGGTCATAGTTGTGGAAGGGAGCCGAGAGCCTGTATTCCCTGACTAAGAAATAGCAGCACTGTACACTGCTCCATACACCTGTGAGGGGTCACAGGACAACAGATAATAAAAGCACAGACAAAATGCCTGATAGCATGAAATGCCTGATAGCATGGACATAAGCAGCCATCCCAGGAGTGGGCTGCCATTCTCTCGCACTGGGAGGTGTAGTGCTAACAGTGGGCACCCATGATGTACAACAACCCAGGACAGGACGCATCCAGGAGGATGGACTACAGGACATGACTCCTAGTCCCTATACAAAAGGGAACGAGGGACCTCTGGCTGACGCCTGGTGTACTGATGGGTCGAGCCGTGGCACAGCCCCGCAGTGGACAGCAGTCGCTATCCAGCCCAACACATAAGCACTCTGGTTTGAAACTGGAACAGGCAGGTCAAGCCAATGGGCAGAGTCGCAGACAGTGTGATCATGATGCGTGAAGAAGATGCCCTACATGCGACAGTCAGGCCGTCTTTAGGGGGCTAACACTCTGGTTGCCAGCGTGGGCAGTCCAAGAGTGACAGATAAGGCACCATCCCTTATGGGTGCCAGCTTGTGGTAAGATGTATGTGAGCATGGCCAAAAAGCTGACCATGTAGGCTATCATGGCTCAGGACATAAGCCCCTCCTCTAGCTGGAAAATGACTTAACAGATTCCTTTACCAGGCATTGCAATGGCTGACATCTAGGAGTAGTGTCTGACCAAAAATATTGACTGCTGCATATAGGATGCTCCTAAGAATAGCATCTGACCATGGGCAAGGACCATAAACTTAGCCCTCCAGGTTGAAGC
>NW_004955555.1:2212682-2213824 GCF_000276665.1 Chinchilla lanigera | reverse complement strand
TTATCACCATCAATGTTAATGGTCTCAATTCACCAATCAAAAGAAACAAACTGACAGAATGGATCAAGCAGCAAGATCCAACATTATGCTGCATACAAGAAACACATTTAATTTAAAAATTCATAGACTCAAAGGCAAAGGATGGAAAACAATACTCTATGTGACAGAAACTCAGAAGAAAAGCAGGGGTAGCTATTCTATTTGCAGTCAAAGTGGATTTCAAGCCAAGACTAATTAAGATAGACAAAGAAGATCACTACATATTTGTTAAGGGAATAATCCAAGAGGAAGAGATAATCATATATAAATAAAATACCAGCCCACCCAACTATGTAAAACAAATATTAACAGACATGAAAAATCAAATAAGCAATAATACAATTGTAATGGGGGACCTCAATACCCCACTGTCACAAATAGATCAACTAGATCAAAAATCAATAAGGAAACATTAGAACTGTACTAAACTTTTGAACAAATGGACTCAGTAGATGTCTACAGAGTGTTCCACCCCACATCAGAAAACACATGTTTCTCAGATGCACAAGGGATGTTGTCCAAAATAGACCACATATCAGCACATAGAACATGCTTAAGTAAATGCAAATGAATTGAAATTATCCCACACATATTATTAGACCATAGTGCAATGAAATTGAAAATCAATGGCAAAAGAAACCATAAGCAGTTCATAAATACATGAAATGAAATAAAACCTTCCTGAACAACCAATGGGTCACAGATGAAATTAAAGAAGAAATTAGGCAGTTCCCTCAAGTAAATGATACTGCAACTTATGGAACACAATGAATGCAGTCCTACAAGGAAAATTTATAGTGGTGAATTCTTATACCAGAAAAACGGTGAAGCTGGGCATAGTGGCACATGCCTATAATCTCAGCATTTAGGAGGCTAAGGTACGAGGATTGCCACAGGTTTGAGGGCAACCTGGGTTACATAGTGGGTTCAAAGCTAGCCTGAACTACATAGCAAGACCTTGTCTATAGATAGATAGATAGATAGATAGATAGATAGATAGATAGATAGATAAGCTCCAGTAAACAACCTTGTGTTGAAACTAAAGCTTCTAGAAAAAGAAGAACTGGTCAAGCCCAAAGCTCATACAAGGGAGGAAATTATAA
>NW_004955555.1:2194088-2208352 GCF_000276665.1 Chinchilla lanigera | reverse complement strand
CACTCTGGAGACTGAGGCAGGAAGATCATTGAGAGCTGGAGGCCACTCGGATACATAGTTCAAGGCCATCTAGTGAGACCTTGTCTCACTAGACCTGAACCATCTAGTGAGACCTTGTCTCAAAAAAAAAAAAAATAAATGAAAACTTTTCCCCAGCACGCTGTTCTAAAGCACCAGAACGCTAACCAGTCATTGATGCTTATGGCACAGTCTGGCCTGGCACCAGTCTGGGAATGTAGATCATGAAAAGTAGAAGACACATGTGCAGAGTGGTCACAAATGTCCATGCCACGTTCTGTTTTAATAATGATGCAGGCTCCACCTTGTGCTGCTGTTGGGATATCTAGGGCTATATGGGTTTTTGTTGTTGTTGTTGTTTGGTACCAGGAATTGAACTCATGACCTCACACTTGCCAGACAGGCACTGTGCCACTGAGCTATATCCCTGGGGCCATATGGTTTTTGCAAAATGGCTTTTCTCATCATTTGTACTTCTGAATTTACTGATGAAAGACCCTCTGCAGTGTCATTTAGCACCTTTTGAGTATACTTAGTAAGAGATTCCCTGTGCCCTATTACATCTTCAAGTTCTGTTTGGGGAATAAAGATAGTAGCCACAAGGTCACACCAGTGAGAATCTGGTCTGGTCCATTGATGTTGTGTGACTGGGAGGTTGGTTGGTGAGGTATTGTTTTAACTCAGCACCCTTGGGCCCATGGGTACCCAAATGTACATCTTCCTACCCACCTTGGAGGCAAGCAAGGCCACAGGTCTGTGACACTGGGTGTCATTTGGGGGTGGCGTCTGATTCCTGCTCTTGTCCCCCAGTCAGCAGTGAACAAGTCACTGCCTCTTAACAGAGTGTGAAGACAGCTCCGTGTAGGAATCTGCCCCATATTTCAGGAGGAATCGCTCCATTTATCACAAGTTTTTTTTTTTCTTTGCTTGTTTTTGAGACAGGGTCTTGCTATGGAGCTCAGGCTGGCCTTGAACTCACTATGTAGCCCAGGCTGGCCTTGAACTCATGGCAATCCTCCTGCCTCAGCCTCCCAAATGCTAGGATTACAGACATGCACCACCAGGTCCAGCAAGTATGTTTTTTTGTTCCCAACAAAGGGGCACTAGCTGGGAGTTGCCCAATAGGGGATGTCAGCCAGATGTGTTCACCACATCCCTGGCAATATTTAGCTCTCATCGTGGGTTTTAGGAGGGTGGGGTAGATGATGAGCTCTATATTTCCATATCTGAGGATTAACTGTGGCTAGAGCAAAATCCTTCCCATGGCCCCTTTCATGAGGAGCTTCATTTATAGGCCACTGAGGGATACTGGACCTGGTAGCAAGCTTAAAAGTTGGCACAGCAGGCTATAGTTATTTTATAAAAAAAAATTTGAGACAGGGTCTCATTATGTACTTCAGGCTGGCCTTGAACTCACTGTGTAGCCCAGGCTGGCCTGGAACTCACAGTGATCCTCCTGCCTCAGCCACCCAACTGCTGGTATTATAGGCTTGCACCACATCACCCAGCTGATTTATAAAATTTGGAAGTTTTATCCACTCATCTCCTTGAAGAGGAGACACCCGCCATGGTACCTCAAATACACTAGAAGCAGGCACTTGTCCACAAAGTCAGCATGCATCTTTGTTGATGCTTTTGGCATATTGCTGAGCCTTGTCAAGGAAAAGACCGATTCTCCCATTGGAGAATTGTGTAAGGTTAAGAGAAAATTGCATCATCTGCCTCTGATTTTAGCAGACCTAGTACAGTTGTCTTGTTATAGAGTTCACACTGGTCTTGAACTTACTGTGTAGCCCAGGCTGGCCTCAAACTCAAAGTGATCCTTCTGCTTCAGCTTCCTGAGTGCTGGGGTAACAGGCCTGCACCACCACACCTGGCAAGGAAGAGTTTTAATTTTTGAGAAGTGAACCCAAGATTTACGTCCTTGTAGCTCGACAGCTGTGGGTGTGCTTAGAACTCGGTAAGGGGCCCTTCCACTTAGGGGAGGAGCGGCTCTAAAGGCAACTCCATCTTCCAAACTTTGACACACAGTCCCTGGGATGAATTTTAGGGATATGTGTTGCAGAGTCTGGTGCAAGAAAGTTTTTATTGCCGTATTCTAGTAAAGCCCTCTGTACCTCACCTAGACTGATGATGTGTTTTATCATTTCCTGTGTCTGAGGGTCAGTGACTAGAGAGAAGTTAGAAATGGCCTCTCACAGAGCACTTCATAAAGGCTTAGCTGGAAAGTTTCAGAGCAACTCTAATCCCCAGTAAAGCAACAAGTAAGCGTTTTGGCCAAGAACTCTGAGGTCTCTTGGCACAATGTTGCGGGGGTCTGAGTATGAATATTGGCCCTTTCACCCTTTCCCGTTGCACCACCAGACCCAGCTCCAGGGCCTGTGTCTAAAAGGTTCCACCACACTGGGGGCCAAGCTCCCAGCTCACGAACCTGAGGAGCAAATCACTTCCAGCCTGTATTCCCTCCCCTCAGAGCTCCTGTTCATTCAGCCGGTCTCACCCCCACTCCTGGTTCCTGCTCACCAAGCCTACCTGGCTTCCTTTTCTTTTGAGACAGGGTCTTGCTGTGTCACCCAGGCTGGTTTTGAACTCCTGGGCTCAAGTGATTTCTCTGACTCAGCCTCCCTGGTAGCTGGGATGATAGGCACTGCCACCTGGTCTGGCCTGGCTTTCTTTTTGCTCCCATTAAACCACACGCTCCACAATCTCACTTTGTTGTTACAGCTGGAGGAAGGTAATTAATGCAGACTCCCCAGCCTCAGTGCCCTGGAAATCCGCCCAGGTCCTGAATGCAGACTTTGATTCTGCAGCCCTCCCCGAGGGAGGATCCGCCTCCAGCCGGCTGCTGAAGACTCTCCTTTGCTCACAGACTGGGCCTCCAGGCACAGCCTCCCGAGATCTCAACCTCAACTACAAAGAGCCCTTACCGCTTGGGGCAGGAGCTGTCTCAGGGCCCTCCAAAGCCTACTTCAAAATGCCCAGTCTCTGAGAGGCTGAGGCAGGAGGGTTGCAAACTTGAGCTCAGCCTGGGCATCTTTGTGACTTAGTGACGGCCTCCTTCAAAATAAAAAAAGAAAAAATATCTGGGGATATAGTTCTCTGCCAAGGTCCTGGGTTCAATCCCAGTTCCATGGGGAACAAAAACATCTGGAATGCTTCTGACAGAAGACACAGATTAATGAATCCCTTTGGAAATGCTGTCTGGCTGCCAGGTGCCCAGCAACTTCCTGTCTTCTGCTCCTGGTCTGGGCGAACGGTATGCAGACCGAGTGAGCCAGCAAGGGCGTGTACATGCGGCTGTCAGCAGCAGCCAGAGAGCAGGGCCTCAAGCCTATAACCCAGCTGCTCCAGAGGCCGAGACAGGAGAGTCACAGGTTCGAAGCCAGGCCAGGCAATTTAGTTACTGAGTGAGATTCTGTCTCTACATACATAAGAGAGAAACCCCCCCGTAGTCACAGGAGCTGTGTCACATTAACGTGGATTGCCAACCGCAGGGGGCCTGGGCGCCAGCCCACAGGTGACCTTCGGGTGACAGCTCCAGAGCTGTTCTCAGGCTCCCCAAGTAGGCGACACCATGAAGCAGGTGGACTTTCCCCAGGATCATGGGTCAGAATTCATCTCCTTCTTCTTCCCCCTTTGCCTTTGCTCTCGAACTCCTTCTACCCAGATAGGGACACTTTTCACAACCTTCCCCTTTGCACCCATCAGCTGAACAGCTGCTTGGAAACTGCTAATCTCCATCTGTCCTATTCTCTCTGATCTTCCACTGTGGACTCTTATTTTCTAGTTTGCTTTTTTTTTTTTTTTTTTTTTGTCTTTTGAGACAGTTTCTCGTTATGCAGTTCAGGCTGGCCTTGAACTCACTTTGTAGCCCAGGCTGGCCTCGAACTCACAACAATCCCTCCAGCACTGGGATTACAGGCGTGCGCCACCATGCCTAGCTTCTAGTTTGCTTTTGAGACAGGGTCTCGCTATGTACCCCAGAATGGTCTAGAATTCAAGATCCTCCTACCTCAGCCTCCCAAGTGCTGGGATGACAGGTGTGCACCCCCATGTTTGGCTTGGACAAACTTTCAACCCTAGTGACCAGTGTGATGAGACACGTAGCCGCCAGATGGCCTTCGCTCACATCCCTATGGTGTCTTTCAAGCTGTATCTTCTATTAACCTTCCTTGTACTCCCCCGTACTAGCGGGTAACTCAGGGGTGCTCCACCACTGAACTACATCCCCTTCTTTTATTTGCTTACTTTTTTTTTTTGAGACAGGGTCTCGCTATGCCATTCAGGCTGGCCTTGAGTTCACTTTGTAGCCCAGGCTGCTCTCGAACTTGAAACAATCCTCCAGCCTCAGCCTCCTGAGGGCTGGGATTACAGGTATGCGCCACCATGCCTGGCTTTATTTATTTTTTGAAGCAGGGCTTCACTAGGTTGCTCAGGCTGACCTTGAACTTGCGATTCTCTAGCCAGATCACAGGTGTGCATCACTATGCCCAGCTTTTTTCTTGCTTTTTTCAACAAATCAAACATGAAGCCTGTGCCCCTCGCACCGATTTCTGAACATTGGCTGTGGCAGCTAAGCAGTGCGACTACTCCTGATGTCAACACCCAAATTGGCAAAGGAAACTACTCTTCTTTTTTCTTTTTTTCCCTTCCTTTTTTGTCTTTTTCCAAGAGAGGGACTTGCTATTTAATCCAGGCTGGCTATGAACTTGTGGTCCTCTTGCCTCAAGCCTCCTGAGCACTGCGTTTACAAGCATGGGCCATCATGACCGGATTCTGAACTGATTTTCTTCCTGCCAACATGAGTTTAAGGGCCCTGGATAAACTTCTATGGAGGCCCCAGGATGCCCCACACTCAGGACCATTGGAATGGGACTTCCTGGACACGAGGTAGCTCAGTGCTAACACCTGTGACACCAACAAAGGAGTCTGGACTGCCTGCATCCAGTGACAAAGCCACCTCAGAGCTCCTTTATCAGATACTATGCAGCCTGTTCTGAGATAGCCCTCCAGCAGCACAAGGATATGCATCACATATCAACATGGCCAGTGACAAAGGTCATGCAATCTTCTAATCTTGAGACTCACGGATTCCACTCGCCTTAATCATAAACATGGGTTTTTTGAGACAAGGTCTCACTAAGTTGCCCAGGTTTGCCTCCAATTTGCCATCCTCCTGCCTCAGCCTCCCGAGTGCTGGGATTACAAGTGTGTGCTGCCATGGCCAGCTTACTTTTTTCAACGTCAGTGCTGATTAAATCTATAACTTATCAACTGACATAAATGGTCAGGAGGGTGTGGATCTTACTACCCATCACTGCCTGCTCCCCCCTCGATGCCAGTCTAATTACAGATTGGACAGCTTCATTCATAAATTCAAGCTACACAAAGGAATACATAAAAGGACATTGAAAATCTACTTGCAGGCTGACACCCTAAGGAGAATCTTATTCTCACATTTCAGAACTTGTGACTTGGAAGAAGCAAATGTAAATCCACAGTAACATAACAAAAGCTCGGTAACCCTAGGCAAACACCGCACTGGTCCAGCCGGAAGTGAACAGTTTACCTTCTATGTGACCGGGCCCTGGATGCCCTCACTGCCCAGCCAGGCGCAGGGGCGCACACCTGTAATCCCAGCAGAGCCGGAGACCGAGGCAGAAGGATCTTCCCAAGATCAAGGCCAGCCTGGGCTACACAGTGAGACCCTGTCTCCAAAGAAAATGGGCAGGGAAAGTTTGGATCAGAACAGCGTTAGTAACCTCTGTGTCACCTGGAGTTTCCCAACATCCTGTGTGTTTCCTTATCCGCAGCCTCCCTTCCACCATCTCTCCAAGGTTAAACTTCTTTTGTTTCGTTTCGGTTTGGGTTGGGTTTTTTGAAGCAGGGTCTCATTATGCAGCTGGCACCATGCCTGGCACCAAGGTTAAACTTGAGGATGGGAATCTAAACCCATGCCCGTTAGTCATTTCATGCCCCAGGGGCTGTGCCAGGCAAGAACTTCCTCCTCTACCTCTGCTATCCTGTGCTCCCAAGTGGAATGAATGAATGAATGAATGAATAAGTGAATCAGCACCACTGTAGCGGGGGGTGGGGTCTGGCCCACTAGAGCTCGGAGGGATGGACCGGTTCGCTGGATACCCCTCCCCTTCACACCCTGGCACCCCAGGTACAGCTCCCCCAGGGATGGAGCCCTAGGCAGGCTTCTGCTTGTCTCCTGGCAGCCTGGCCGAGGCCCTAGTTCTGCACCCTGCTCTCTTCTGGGCTGGGCTATACCTTGCAAGTGATGTGGCTTGGCTTGTTTGTGTATGTTGCTATTTTTTGTTTTATTTTGTTTTTCTGGCAGTGCTGGGGATGGAAGAGGGGCCTGTTCCATGGTAGGCAAGAGCCACACCCAAGCCAGCACCTCTGGGTTTTCCTCCAAGCAACCATGCAGCAGAGGCAGAGGCGCTATCCCCTTCATCGGGACCACGTGGTGAACGGCGGCTCTGCTGACTGCTTGCTCCACGACACTGAAATTCTTATCCAGCTTCGAAAGCCACCTTGCTCTGCAGCCTCCCCTCCTGAGGGAGAGCGGAAGTCACTGCTTTCTAGGTTTCAACAGGCGCTGCGTTCGGGTGGTGACTGGGCCCGAAGGCCTGAGTGGTAATAGCTTGGCTTGTTTCGTCAGTGCATTTGCAGCACACAGTGATCACATTCACTGTGTGCGGCTGGTCCACATACGTCACACATCTCAGCTATTTTTTAATCCCCTTTTCTTCCCTGTCTGCCCCCTCCCTCTGTAGGGAACCTCCTTGGTCTCTCCTTGTACCCCAGAGAGGAATAGCGGTGGGTATGAGGAAAATAAAGACAAGAGACAAGAGCTGGGTCAGGTGGAGGTGGCCCCGTACCTGGTTGGCAAGAGGACTGACTTCAACGGTAGCGGCGTTTATTTATACTCTTGCAAAGTCAGTATCAGGAGGGGCAATGTTGCCTAGCGACTAACGGCTATAATTGTCCAGGCAGGACATCTTTCTCAAGATTGAGGTATCTGGACTGCGTGAGGCGCTCTGGCTCTGTCCTGCCCTCATGCCTCGACCAATTTCCAGCTCCAGCGGCTCCCAGCATCCCTCCATCTCTTGATCCTTTATCATTGGAAACAGATCTCACTACTTCTTGCCCTTTGCTTTTTATTAATATTTTGGGTTTCTCACATAAGAAAAATGCAATACATAAGCTTCTTATGTATTGTCAAAATTGCCTGATTTATTTCGCCTAATGGTATGGTCTTAAGGTGCATCCGTTTTCCTACAGATGACTCAGGTTTATCCTTCTTTATGACAGAGTAGTACTCCCTTGTGCATAAATACCACATTCTTTATCCATTCATCTCTTGATGGGTGGCTTCCAAGGTTTAGCAAAAAAAAAAAAAAAAAACCCATTCTGTAGGTTGTCTCTTTTCTGTATTGGTTGTTTCCTTTGCCATGCAGCTTTTTTATTTCATATGACCCCTTTTGTTGATTCTGGTACTATTTCTTATGCCACTGGGCTCCTGTTCAAAAAGTCCTTGCTTGTGGCTATTATGAATTGCAGTACTATAAACATGGATATGCATATGACATATGACATCTGTAACTCTTTTAGGAAGATCCCTAGAAGGGGAATAGCAGGGTCAAATGGAATTTCTAATTTAAATTTTTTTTTGAGCAATCGTCACACTGATTTCCATAGTGGTTGGACTGATTTACATTCCCAACAACAATGTAGAAGCCCCCTACCCGCTACAGCCTCAACAGCATTTGTTATTTGATTTCTTGATGATGGCCATTCTTTCTGGAGCAAGATGGGGCTCTCCATGTTGTTTTAATTTGTATTTTTTCTCATGGACAGAGATAGTGAACATTTTTTTCCTGTATTTATTGGTCATTTCTACCTGTGAGAAGTGTCCATTCATTTTTTTTTTTTTTTTTTCTGTATTTTGGAGACAGGGTCTCGCTATGCAGTTCAGACTGGCCTTGAGCTCACTTTGTAGCCCAGGGTGGGCTCGAACTCGCAACGATCCTCCTGTCTCAGTGTCCTGAGTACTGGGATTACAGGTGTGTGCCACCATGCCTGGTGCATCCATTCATTTTGGCTGCCCCAGTTTTGATTAGAGCTCTTATTGGGGAGTAATTTTGAATTTTTATACATCTAGAGATTAGTCCTCTGTTGAAGGAATAGCTGGCAAAATCTTTCCCATTCTGTAGGTTGTCTCTTCATTGTATTGGTTGTTTCCTTTGCTATGCAGCTTTTTTATTTCATATGACCCCTTTGTTGATTCTGGTACTATTTCTTGTGCCTCTGGGCTCCTGTTCAAAAAGTCCTTGCTTGTGGCTATGTCTTCAAGTTTGACCTATTTTATCCCCTAGCTGATTAAGTGTATCTGTTTTAAGGTGCACCTAAGATCTGCTCTCTCTCTTGTTGCTTTTGCTGTCTTCTGCTGTCATCATGAACTATTGCTCTCCACTATGTGTCACCCTGCCTTGGAGCCAGCTGATAATGGACAAAAACCTCTGCAAACTGTGAGCTAAATAAACTTTTTCCCCTTTAATTTTGGGTGTTGAGTATTTTGTCTCAGCAACAAGAAAGGTAATAAGACAGAATTTGGTACCAGAGAAGTGGGGTTGTTGCTGTGACTATACCTGACCATGTGGTTCAGGAGCCTTTGTGAATGACTTGTGGGAAGATATTGGGGAGGTTCAGAGATGGCAGCTGAAATAGGCTGTTCTGTATGGTGGATTCTAGTCAGAGCTCAGAAGACCAGAAAGCCAGTAAACACCAGGCTCAGGAAGTTTCTGCTGGGAAGAAGGCCTGCATTTGCTATTGAACTCCAGATGACGTATGTTATGGCTTCGCACAAAGTTTGTTTATATTTTGCTCATGTCCAGAGACTTTGCCTGAGACTGAGCTTAAGAGAAGAAGATTTATTAATCTTGTAGAAGAAATTTCAAGGCAATTAAATGTTGAGGTGGTGGCATGGCTACTGCTGGGGGCTTTTAGCCAGATTTATGTTGAGAATCAAGAGCAGACAGCCTAGCAAAAAAAAAGATCCTAACAGAATGATTGAAAACATTATAAGGGGCCAGGGATATAACTCAGTGGCACAAGTGCCTGCCTGGCAAGTGCAAGGTCTTGAGTTTGATTAGCAGTACCAGTAAAATAAAATAAAATAAAATAAAATAAAACATTGTGAGTTTGGCCTGAAAGAAAGCTCCAGTAAAGCTGTGGACTGCAAAAATAGTACAGAGGAGACCTTGATTGCTGAGAAGGAACAGGAGAATAGAAAAGATGGATCTAAAAGCATCGCAAGCGGCAGCAGGACTCTACCCTCTGTAGTGTCAAAATTGCCAAAGTGAAAGACTTTGCTTGAGAAGAAAGTCACAGGGCAGCATGCTCCATCATGGCAGAGGCCTAGAGAATTTGTTTCTCAGAATTGGACTCAGAGCGCTTAATGATCCAGGCACTCCATCCCTACAGGCAAGAGAAAGGGAAGCCTGGGGACTGCTCCAGCTGGCAGCAGACCTTGGCATCATGCACATGGTGCTGGTTTTAGGGGCATGCAGAATGCAAGAGTTGTGGGATCAGGAAGTCTTCCACCCAGATTTCAGGAGAAGGCCAGGCAGTGTGCCCAAGAGGACAGTGTGTGAAGCTGTGAGTGTGAAGCCAAAGGTGCAGTGGAAACCCCAGAAGTCTGGAGTGGCCAGGAACGTGGACTATCTGGGGAAAACTGCAAAGAGAGCAGAACAGGTCTCAGAGAGAAGCCATTGAGAGCTACAACTACTGGAAATGTCATACATGTGGAGCTAATCAAGCCCATTGGAGTTCACTTCTTGCCCCAGATTACTTCAGATGCTGCCCATGGAACTACAGGGCTTAATGCTTGCCCTGCTGAATTTTGGACTTGTTTTGGTCCCATTCATTTGTATCCCTGTTTGTACCTTTTGGGGTGGTCATGTTTATCTTGTGCCATTGCATGTTGGGAGTGTTTAATTTTCATTTGTACAGGTGCTAGAGGCTAAGAGTTTTCCTTCAATCTCTGAAGAAACTTTTGACTTGGAGTTTTCAGCAATGCTGACACTGTTAAGACTTGGGCAACTATTGGAGATGGACTAAATGCCTTTTGCATAAAAGGATGAGCATAAGTCTGGGGGGGCCAGGGGTGGAATGTTATGGTTTGTGTTTAGGTGTCCTCCCCAAAGACTCATGTAGTCATAGGGGTTTTTTTGGAGGTGGCTGTGTAGGGGACAGCAACTCTTAGCATATCATTTTTAAGATAGAATAACTTTAGTCTTAGTATAAGCCTCAAAAATGTGTCTTGAGAAACATTCCTGAGGGATTGTAAAAAATTAACTTTACAGTTGACTTTGCCTTGGAAGGCTTCTCCAAAGACAAAGAACACCTGGGCCCAGATAACCACCTATGACCCTGCCTGGATTGTTTCATCCCTTCCCTGGCCCTAGTTAAACATTGTAACCCTAAAGGAGTGTATAGATGTAAAAAGGGGAACAAACAGAACAGAGTGCAGGAAGTATATATCATAATGGTTGGGCTCATGACCCTGATCTGGCCACGCAGGACAAGGAAAACAACACGTGGCCACCTGAATCAATGGCTGTAGCATTCCATTCTGTTACCATGGAAACCAAAAATGTATATAAGGTGGAAACAAAGACCCGGACAGACGGGGCTGCCATTTCCTGACCTGCTAGTCGGGGATGTACGGTGACCGGTCTAAATTCAATAAACTCTGTTTACCCTAAAATTGAATCCTTCAGTCTTCTGTGGAAATCAGCCTGTCTGCCATTACAGCTGAATCTAGAGTGTGTGACTGATTCCCAATGCAATGCTGGGATTAAGGATGTGAGTGCTACAATCCCCCCTACGACAGGTAGCCTGCATAAAATATAAGAGACAGAGTCTTATCTCCTTCTCTCAAGAAAATTTAAATCTTTCATTCATTTTTAGGTTAGTACATGGTAAGATATATGAGTCTAGATTCTATCAAACTGGCATTTGGATGGCCAGTTTTCCCAGCACCTCTTATTAAAGAGTCTGTCTTTCCTCCAGTGTGTGTTTTTGACCCTTTGGTCAAAGATCAAATAGCTAAATGTGTCTGAAGTTGTTTGTGCTTCCTCTATCAGTGGCACTGATCCATGTCTGTTTTGTGCCAGCACCATGCTGTTTTATCACTTTGGTTTTGTAGTATTGAAGGAGGAAATCAAAATTTTAAATAAAAGCCTGCCCAGGATGCCTGTCAAAACCAAGTGGACATGTCCAGCAGGCCCAGTAACAGAGCACTTCTCCCTTTGTGTAAACCCCTATCTTTGCTGCCTTTGTCACTGATGGCCTTGCAATGTAACTTCAAATACATGGAACACTTCTTCATGTAACTCATGCCTGTTTAACAGATGTTCAAACTCCCTCAGCAACCCATGATGTCACCCAACCCTCCAATCATATGCGCCAAATCTGCCTATGTACCTCCCCACTTACTTTACCTTTAAAAGCCCCAAAACCCCGCTGGGTGGGGCTCTCACTCTGGGAGATATCCTAGTCAGAAGCCCACTGGTGTAATAAACTGCCTTCTAAGCTCCTCAGTGCCGTTTCTCCTGTGTTTGGTCTGTTTTCTGTAACAGTGTAACTTCAAGCCCAGGATTGCTTTTGCTATTCTGAATCTCCTCTGGTTCCATGTGAATTTCAGTATTGTTTTCTCTAGATCTGTGAGGAATGCTGTTGGCATTCTGACTGGGGTTGTGTTAAATCTACGTATCAGTTATGGAATTGTGGCTGTTGCAACAATCCTGGTTCTGCCTACCCAGGAATAGAGGGTATCTTCCCATTTTCTGATGTCCTGTTTGGTCTCCTTTTTCAGAGTGCTGTAGTTTTCTTGTGGGGTGGTGGCGGGGGTGGGGGGTGTTCAGTCATTGTCCTGGTATAATCTTCAGACTGGCCTAAAACTTGCAGCAATCCTCCTGCTGCAGCCTCCTGACTGCTGGGATTACAGGTATATGCCACTATGCCTGGCTAATTACTGTAGTTTTCATTGTAGAGGTTTTTCACTTCCTTGGTTAATTCCTAAATGCTTAATGTTGTAGATGCTACTGTGAATGGTACTGTTTTCCTAATTTCTTTCTAAATGACTTCATTACTGATAATAGAAACACTATTTCTGTGGGTTTGTTTGTGACTATATAGTTTAGGGTGGATTTGAAGTCACTATGTAGGCCAGGATGTCCTTGAACTCACAGGAATCCTCCTGCCTTAACCTCCTGAGTGCTGGGATAACAGGTATGAGCCACCATGCCCAGCTTCAGTGTGCTGATTTTGTATCCTGCTTTGCTGAATTTGGGTATTAATTCCAGGACTCTTTTGGTAGAATTTTGTTTGGAGTCTTTTATGTAGGGGAGCAGGTCATCTACAAATAGTGCTAATTTCACTTCTTTCCTATATGTACCTCTTGGCAAAAATAAAATATTGTGGTGGCTAAGATTTGTTTTTTTTGTGGCTAAGATTTTGAGGACTACATTGAACAGTAGTGATGACAGTGGACATTCTTTCTTTTAAATTTATTTTTATTTATTTCTTATTTTTATTTATTTATTTTTTTTTTCACACATTCTAGTCTTATTCCTGACTTCTGCACACTAAGCCATCTTTGCATCCCTGGGATGAAGCCTACTTGCTCGTGATGATTATTTAGATTTGTTGCATTGTTTGCCAGCATCTTGTTGAGGATTTTTGCATCTATATTTATTAAAGAGCTTGGTCTATAGTTCTTTTTTGGTTAGACGCTTGTCTGGTTTTGGGAATGAGAATAATGCTAGTTTCCAGGAATGTCTTTGGGGGGCCTCCTTCCCTTTTAATTTCATTAAAGCGTTTGAGGAATATTGGCATTAGATCTTCTCTGAAGTGCTTGTACAATCTGACAATGCATTCATCAGAACCTGGGCTTTTCTTACTTGGTAGGTTTTTTTTTTTTAAATTTTTTTATTACTGCTTAGATTTCATTGCCTGTTACTGAATTATTCATGGTTTTTAAATCTTATTCAATTTTGGTAGTTCATATGTCTCTAAGAATTGATGCATTTCTCTTGAATTCTCCAGTGTATTAGCATACAAGTTTCCAAAGTACTTGCTAATCATCTGCTGGATTTTGGTGGTGTCTGTTGTAATTTCACCTTTTTATTTCTAATTGCCTTGATTTCAGCCTTTTCTTTCCTTTTTCTTTTTGTAACATTGGCAAAGGGCTAGTATACTTTTATTCCTCCAGATCCAGCTCTGCAATGCACTGATTCTTTGTATTATTTTTTAGTATTCATTTTATCCTCTACAATCTCCTTTCTTATTCTAGCATTGGATTTAGACTGTCCTTGTTTTTCTAGAACCTTGAGGTGTGTCATCAGGTTATTTATTTGGGCTATGTTTCCCTGATGTGGGCATTTGCAGCCGTAAACTTACCTCTTAGGACCACTTTTAACCTATCACATAAATTCTACTGGCATTATTAATTCAAGGGACTGTCTTATTTCTCCCTTGATTTCTTCTGCGTCCCACTGACTCAAAAGTATATTGTTTAATTTCCATGCATTTACATAAATTTCACTTTCTTTTGCCATTGTTTTCATTGCTATGTGATCTGATAATATGCATTGTATAATTTTGATTCTTTTGCATTTACTCAAGTAAGCTTTATTGGCTAGTATGTTATTTTGGAGGAAGTTCCGGGTGTTGCTGAGAAGAGTATTATTATTTTGTATTATTATGTATTATTTTGTCAGTGGGTGGAACTATAGGTATCTATTAACCAATCACGTTTACCCCAAGGGTCACCTGGGCAGCATGCTTGCGTACATACTGACTATCCAGAGTGTCACGTAGGAAGGTGTTGTTTCATCCGGTTGATTCTTGTATTAAATTGGATAAAACCAGGCTCCCAGAGGGAGGGCCCCCAGCGCACGGGGAGCCTCGGGCGGCTCACTCCCAGCCTCGTAGGCCCCCGGAAGGAGGGCTTCTGGCGCACAGGGAGCCACGGGGGGTGGGGTGGGGGGAGCGCTGGTCTTCCGGCTGGCTAGCTTCCTGCCTCGTAGGCCCCCGGAGGGAGGGCCCCCAGCGCATAGGGAGCCATGTGGCGGCGAGCGCTGTTGCGCTCTGGCCCTTAGGCCAGCCGCCGCCGCTCAATTGAGATCTATCATGACACAGAGAAACAGTGACACAATTGGCCCACCATG
>NW_004955555.1:2184965-2192845 GCF_000276665.1 Chinchilla lanigera | reverse complement strand
AAAAAAAAAAAAAAAAAAAATTAAAAAGACAGTTGTGCAGGATGTGTCAGTCTAGGTTGGAAGTTGTTTTCTTTTAGGCCTTGGAACACCTCACTCCAAGCTCTCCTAGTGTTTAGATTTGCATTGAGAAGCCTTCCATAATTCTCATGAGTTTTCCTTTACAAGTGATTTCTTGCTTTTCTGTAACACTTTTAAGATTCTGTTCTTATGCTGGACTGCTGAGATTTTGGCTGTGATGTGTTGTGGAGAGGTTCTTTTCTAATCATAGCTCTTTGGGATTCTATAAGCTTTAATTATCTGTATGATAATTTTTTTTTTGGACAGTTTTCTACCGTTATTTCTTTTCTTTTCTTTTCTTTTCTTTTTTTTTGGTACTGAGAATCAAACTCAGGAACTTATGTTTGCCAGGAAAGTGCCATGCCACTGAGCTACACCCCAGCCTATGATTTTGGTTTTTGTTGAGACAGGGTCTCGCCATGTAGAGCAGGCAGGCCTTTAACTCTCTTATGCAACCGAGGCTGGCCTTGAACTTGCACAGATCCTCCTGCCTCAGCCTCCCAAGTGCTGAGATTACAAGTGTGCACCACCATGCCCAGCTTCTACTATTATTTCTGAAAGTTTTCTTAATGCTATTCGTGCTGTCTTATAATTTTTCACTAATTCCAATTAATCTTACTTTTTTGCATCATCTAGCAGATGCTGGATCCATTTTTCATGCTGTCTTTAAGATATCTTTCATTAATTGGACACAAACAACATCTGTCTTTTAATTCTGACACTCTGGCCTCACACTGGTCACTTCTGCTCATACTTTTTTTTCCTGGCAATTTAGGAAGGTTTATTTACTGAGAAGAGGGTTCTTTCCTTGGAACTTTTCTGCAAGACCAAGCAAAATTATTATTTCTCTTGGTAGACTGCATTTTACATTGGTACAATTAGACACAATGGTAACTAATCTACTTTGTTGTAGGACAAAGAAAATCTACTTTACTCTCACAAATGCAGTCAGCCTTCATTTTATTCCTAAAAGTTTTAAGGAAGGTCTAATCTACCAGTTACAAAAATGAAAACCAGTTAGAATTTTAATATAAAGATTATTTACATTAGTTTATAAAAATAGATTTGAATTTAGGAAAAGAATGTTGAACAACTAGCTGATGTTTATTTCCCTTCACTAAGCATAACGAATTCCTTGTTTTTTGCTTTTTCTGGAATAGGCACAGACAGGGTCTTGCTATGTAGTTCAGGCTGGTCCTGAACTCAGTATGTAGCCCAGGATGGCCTTGACCTCTTGGAGATCCTCCTGCCTCAGCTTCCCAAGTGCTGGGACTACAGTCATGTGCCACCACATGCAGTTATGAATTCCTTGATCTTTCAAGGCTGACCCTGCTTCCTTTGTGAACAATGTCAATAAAAGCCTGTCTTATGGGAAAAAAAATTAAGGAAACATTTAACTTCTTTTTCTACTGAGGTAAGTTACTGACTGAAAGAAAGAAATTAATCTTTATACACATTGATATCTTTAAAAAGTAGTATTTTTACCTTTTGAAGATTCTTACTGCCACAATTATGCCACCACAGTACATTACTTTTATCTCTGTGGTATCGGGTTAATATCTCTTAATTATTGTGGACTAATCAGGTCCGCAGTCTCCCAAATGAATGTGCAGTGAAGGCTAAATAGAGGCGAATAGAATGATTTCAGGACTCCAGGAGGATCAAAGCCCTCTCACAGAATGTGAGATTCTCTTAGGTCTAAGACCAAGACCTTCTCTGGGTGACCTGTATTTATCTGGTTTTCAGAAAAAGGGAGGGAGTACTCAAGAAGGGGGGAATCACTCAAGGACTTGTTCAACTAAGGCATTAATCCTTAATAAGGATTAAGTTAATCCACCCAAGAGTGAGATGCCTGAGGCTACAGTCTTAATGTAGTTGAGATGGGGTCCAGGTGTCCTTGGCTGTGATCTTGTCTTATCCTTTGAGGCTTTCGGGCTTCATCTGCCATTACAGGCTTTAGCAGGGACTAATGACTCACAGAGGCTCACTTACTATGATATGAGTCCATTGCCCACTTCCAGACAAGTAGCCTAGGCTTTGGACAGATTCACAAGTAAATATAAAAAGCCAATTGGAAAACTTAAGCCCTGCTTGGGGCCACTTCATAGTGGTCTCCATCACTGTGAGTAGTATTTTTGTTCTTTAAAAAATTGTAGATGCAGGCCAGGGATATAGCTCAGCAGCACAAGCACCTGCCTGGCAAGCACAAGGTACTGAGTTTAATTTCTGGTACAAAAAAAAAAAAAAATTGTATATCAAAACTAACGTGTCTGGGGAAAGCTTACCTTAATGGTCTCAGGACCTTACTGGACTGGCAGGTAATTTATTTGATCTAACACATTGGGAACTGATAAACTTACATAAAACTCAAAATCCAGTAGGATCCTCAAAGCAACCAAATGACATCAGGAAAATAAAAGTCTTTTTTTCTGGGCTGGAGATGTAGCTCATTGGTATAGGGCCAGTGATGGTGAACTTTTTAGTCTTCAATGATAACAAACAGCCAGCTGAGGAGCATGTGACATAGGTTTGACTCATACTTTCAATAGAATTTTTAACCTTGAACTCTTAATTTTTTTCTGTGCTGGACATTCATGTTTTGCTTCCTTGTGTTGAGCTCAGCTGGTTTTTTATTAGTGTCTGCAGTAGACTCCCTGATCATTTTATTAGGATCACTAGACAAAAAATAAATAAATAAATAAAACAGTTGAGCCGGGCATGGTGGCACACACCTTTAATCCCAGCACTCGGGAGGCTGAGGCAGGAGGATCCTTGTGAGTTTGAGACCAGCCTGGGCTACAAAGTGAGCTCATGGCTGGCTTGAACTGCACAGCGAGACCCTGTCTCAAAGAGACAATAAATAAATAAATAAATAAATAAATAAATATTAGGATTGTTATCCATTTAGTTACACCTACTGGACAAGTTCCTTATTTATCTGCTTTTTATCTCTTCTTTTTTTTTTTTATCTCTTTTACCCTTCAAATAATTTGGTTTCCTCCCCCTTGATGTCCCATGGATCAATTTTGGGGGAGTTGGGAGTTTCTGGAGATGTTCTGTCACTCTGTCTTCTCATGTTTATATTTTCTGTTGTTTTCTGTGCTGAGGATTAAGGGTTGATCATAGTGGAAGACTTTGTTGCCAGTACCAAAACCTCTTTAGTTAGTGTCTACTTTTCACTCTGGGCATGGCTAACTACAGGCTTTTGCCTCTGTTCCAGAATCCCTCAACCTGTGTTTATTGGAGGGGCTACAGTGTATTTGGCTCAGTACCCAGTTTCCAGGAATGAGCTGCAATATTGTTAATAACATCATGGCAACCCAGATGCTGGCACATAGAGAAAAGCAGCTGGCAGCAACACCTATGTCACCTTAGCTATAGTAGTAAATTAGCAACAACAACAGCATCAAAGACAAACTAGATATTGACATATCCTCAAAACTAATAATGTACCACTCTTAACCATAGAAAAGAGATCTGTGATTACAGTATAAACCTTAAGACAAATCAAATGTTGACCTATATTGAATATCTACTAAATGGAACTTTACCTCCACTAACAATAGAACAGTATTCAACAGTAATAGCATATGATTACCTAAAGTTTCATAGAGCTTAATGGTTATACTAGTAATGATAGAGGGCATGTTGGCACATGCCTATAATCCCAGTACTTAGGAGGCTGATGCAGAAGAGTCACTGAGAGCTCAAGGCCCGCCTGGGCTACACAGTGAGTCCCTGTCCCAAAGAAAAATGAGCAAAACAAAAATAGAGGGTATGGGGAAAAGTAACATTTTTAAACTTAAGTAATGGAAGATGAAAAGGAGGTAAAAAAAAAAAAAAAGTGAAATAAAGGCTCCTATTAAGGAGTAAAAGGAAACAGTATTAGATAAAAATAACAGAAAAGAACAAACAAAAAGGAGGAGAAAAAGACAAATCAGAGAGCAAACTAAAGGAAAATAATTATAAGGAAAAATTAAGAGATTAAAAGAAAAAAGAGAGGGGTGGGGATCTAGCTCAGCAGCACAGCACCTGCCTGGCAAGCGCAAGGTCATGAATTTGATTGCCAGTACTGGGGGAAAAAAAAAAGAAAAAAGGGGAAAAACCTCCAAACACCAATTAATCAAGGATTGAAAACATGGGTCCAAAAAAATTCCTCTGTATTTCCAAATGACTGGTTTCCATCCAGGACCTGCAGTCCTGGAATCCAGCAGGCACAGTCCTTTCTGCCCAGCTTTACAGCCTGTGGCTCTGAGGTGTCCCCCTGCTCCAGAGTCCCCTCTACCAGAAACTGCAGACTGTAGGGGCTGGGGATCTAGCTCAGCAGCACAGCACCTGCCTGGCAAGCGCAAGGTCATGAGTTCGATTCCCGGTACTGGAAAAAAAAAGAAAAAAGAAAAAAGAAACTGCCAACTGTGGCGACTATCCAAGCTGAGGCACATTCCCGCTCACACAGGCAAACAGGCAAGCAATCATCAAGCTGCCAGTCTCCACTGGATGAAGACAGCAGGGAGGGGGCTCAAGCAGACCCCTGGACTCAATGATGTCACCAGCCAGGGAGGCAGCAGAACCATAAGGAGGTGGGTCCTGGTGGAAGGAAGCTGGGTCACATGAGGCTGTGCCCTTGCAGGGGACACTGGGGCCTTGACTCCTCCTCTTCCCTCTATTCTTGTTTCCTGGCTGCCATGAGATGGGCAGGTTCCTTCACCATGAGCCTCTGCCATGATGCCCTGTGCCACTACAGGTCCAATGGCATCAGGATCAGGGACAGTGGACTGACGCCTCTGAAACTGTAAACCAAATAAGCCTTTTCCTCTGTATGACCTCAGGCATTTTGTCCCAGGGATGGAAAGCTAACAAAGTACGTCACATCCCCTCTGGCTAAGGTTTTTTTCCATATGCCATCTCCTGCCTGCAACTCCTCTACAGCCTACTCCCATTTCACCTATTGACACTGCCTGGGCTCAGTTCAGATCTTACTTGTCACTTCCTAAGGAAGCCACATGACCACCCAGTCCCCACACATCACACAGAACCTCTCACACCGAAGTCCTATAGAACTTCTAATAATAGTGCCTGAAAAATACCCACATGATAAGTTATGATTGCTAGGACCACTTCTGCTTTTTTTTTTTGTCTTTTTGAGACAGGGTCTCGCTACGCATTTCAGGCTGTCCTTGAGCTCACTTTGTAGCCCAGGCTTGCCTTGAACTTGCAACGATCCTCCTGCCTCAGCCTCCTGAGTGCTGGGATTACAGGTGTATGCCACCGTGCCTGGTTTCACTTCTGTTTTATTAATGCCTGCCTCCCCTACTGGACTGTGAGGGCATGTACCGGCAACTGTACCCCCAGCACACAGCACAGGAGGGACACCCAAAACTGTATTTTGAACTATCTGAATACAAATAAATGCAAAGGCATGGCAAAAATGAGGGACTGTAATTTATTCCCTATAATTTCATCTTCAATAAGCCAAGCATGGGAGTCTTAGGACCCTCCCTCTTAGACAAATTACCAACCTGTGGTAGACTAGAAAAGAAAGGTCCAAAGAAGAGAAAAACTGTAATTTTAAAATTGTACTTTTAGAAGCTGGGTGTGATGGCACACTTCTGTAATCCCAGCACTGGGGAGGCTGAAGCAGGAGGATCATAGCAAGTTCAAGGCAAGCCTGGTCTACAAAGTGAGTTCAAGGCCAGGTTGTACTATACAAGGAGACCCTGTTGCAAAATGACAAAAAAAAGAAAAAAAAATAGTTAAGTATGGTGGCACATTCTTATATTCCCAATATTCTAGAGACTGAGGCAGAAAGATTCCCAAGCCCAAGGCAAGCCTGGCCTACACAGCGAGACCTGTCTCAACCACTCCTTCCATTGTACTTTTAAGAAAAACTACAACTTTGGGGCACAAAAGTTAGCCAAAGTTACAATGCCCTTTTCCCTTAGAGCAAACTACAAAAAGAAAAAAAAAAATCCTAAGGGTCATGATTGGGGGGTGCTGGGTCTCAGTATGTAGTTCAGGCTGGCCTTGAACTCACAGTGATCCTCCTGCCTCAGCCTCCCAAGTGCTGGGATGACCCACCAGGCTCACCAAAAATCCTAAGGGTCTTAAAGACACAATAAGCCAGTAAATAGCTTTCTCTCCCAGACCTTCATCCTCAAGGAAACAACGCAAACTTCAAATGTATTTTTTTGGTACCAGAAATCAAACTCAGGACCTTGCGCCTGCCAGGCAGGTGCTTGTGCCACTGAGCTATATCCCCAGCCCATCAACTTCAAAAACATGCAAAGGCTTTGCATCTTAACAGGGCCCCCCAAATGAGGGGCCTGACAGACAGCAGGAATACACATCCTACACCACCCACCCTAAGGACACCCCAAGACCACATAAAAACCCCAGCCCAGCCCATAACCCTCCTCTCTCAAGGGCCTGCACTTTGTTCTGAATGTTGCTTGCTAAATTCTGCCTAATAAAGTTTTCTGTACCTCTCCCTGGCTCCCATAATCCTGTGCCATAAGTCACAATCTATCCTGGAAGTGGGGTGAGGCCCCCATCCCCTTCTGGAAACTTCCTCAGCCCTAACCAGTGACAAACCCACCGTTGCTCAGGTGAAGAGACAAGAGAATGTGACAAGGGAGAATGTTTTGAATTTTAATGAGTCCACTCTAAAGAACCCTCCTCCTTTCCCTCCATCTTGGGGGCTCAGATCTGAGCTTCCGCTGCTGAGGTAAATATGACTGAGGCTGAGAGACCACGACTGGAACCAAAAGATGCGGGTGAGAAGGTGCAGAAAGAGGCTGCGACCCAGACCTGGAGCTGGGTCGGAAGTTCACCTTTAGATCCTGCGCGAGCCGCTGGTTGATCTTTGCAAAGAAATGTCCTACTTTGCCAAAAGCGCCAGGGTGGGGCAGAACTGGGCCCCGGTACCTGAAGAGTCTGGGGTCAGGAGTGGCACCACCTTGATTAGAGTTCCTGGGTCTGGAAGAGACACCACCTTGGTCCAAGTCTGGAGGAGGGGAACCACATTGGGTCCCTGGGGAGCATCTTTCTGGGGCCTGAGGAAGGAAACAGGGTGTCCCGGAGCTCAGGACCAGGAAGGCAGCATAAGCAGGGTGGTAAAGAAACGTAGTAAAATCTATCCTTGCAGCAGCTGGACTCTGAAAAGATCAGGAGGAAGGAGTAGCGCTAAGCCCGAGGAGGAGGAGCCAGGAGACGGAAAGGAACGGAAGCAAAGGGACCAAGAGCCACGCTGGGGAGCAGAAAAAGGACCCAGTTAAAGGGCACACACAAACTTCCCGAAGATGTGCCAAGGGCTGGGGGCGTGGGCAAGGCCACGAAGGAGGATGCCAGGGTCCACGCGCCTCTGGGCAGGAACAAATTCAGAAAGGCAGGGGGCACAGAAAGGTGAGGCAGGGGGAACCCAGGGTGGAAACAGCAGCAGGGCCAGGTATTTACCACAGGCTGGGTCCAAGCCGGGAAGCGGCTCAGAACCCAAGGCCAATCCTACGGGCATGGTCAGGCAACGGGAGAAACCAGCGCATCACCCGGGTGGGCCCAGCTGGTCCCCGGTGACATCGAAGTTGGGAGGTATCGGGCGACAGCAGACGCAGACAGCCGGGCCCCGGCGAGTCTGACGAGGAAGGACGGTCTCGGCTAGGCCCGCGGGCCCGGGTCTTGCTCGGGCTCAGTGCCCGGCACGCCGCGGATGTCCGGAAGCAAGCGACAGCCAGCCACAATGTCCAGACGCTCCGCCAGCGCACAGAGGTCCCCTCGCGCCAGGCGCACGCTGTGAGCCGCCGCCAGCCCCGCCGCCTGGGCGGCCGCCA
>NW_004955555.1:2137620-2184790 GCF_000276665.1 Chinchilla lanigera | reverse complement strand
CGGGCGCCGGGATCTCCTCCGCGCCCCAGGCCTCCCCGGCCGACTCTCGCCGCACCACGAGCGGAGGCAGGTCCGACGGTGCCGCCCTGGGCTCCGGCTCCGGGTCCGAGTCGGTCTCCGCGGCCTCCCCGGCGATCCGCTGGCCTGTGGCCCGGCCGCGCGTCGGGCCCGAAGGACCCAGGTACAGCTCCTCCTCCTCCGACGAGGACGCAGAGGGCTCCGAGTCCGTCTCGGCCGCCTCCCCCGACACCATGGTCCCCGACCTCCGCGGCAGCCTCCGCCGACGGCCCTGAGACGCCATGGCGCGGGGCTGGGAGACAAGAGCGGCGAAGCGGCGGGTGAGAGGAAGGCGCCGGGCAGAGCCGGCGCGGCCGCTCCACCGCTGCGATGAGCGATTTAGGGCGCACTGTCCGGGCTTCAGCTTCTTCTGTAAACTGGCGGATGACAGAGGACCCTGCGTCCCCGCCCCGTCAGCGTGCAGAGGGCTGGCGGACCAGTGCCCTGAGTCTCAGACCGAGTTCCCCTCCAGACCGCTTCCAACAGAGGCCGCAGCCTCCAGGCATCGGTCTCCGGCCCAGACTCACCGGCAAGCAGGGACCAGTGCCAGCCACAGACGGCACGCCCGGGCAGGGGACTCTGGGGAGCGTGAACTAACGGGCACCAGGGGAGACAAGAGCCGAGGGCCTTACCGGATCAAAGAAGCTCCGAGCGCAGAGGATCCGCCACCTCGCGGAAGTGCAGCAAAGAGGCCGTGGGAAGGCTGAAGTCTCAACCAATAGGAGCACAGATGGAGCAGGCG
The DNA here is from genome assembly GCF_000276665.1 of Chinchilla lanigera. NCBI lineage: Eukaryota > Metazoa > Chordata > Mammalia > Rodentia > Chinchillidae > Chinchilla > Chinchilla lanigera. The sequence continues at coordinate 2,183,991 of NW_004955555.1, read as the reverse complement.
TCGGTGAAGTCACGAGGTGTAGCTTTGCTACCAATCAAAAAGCAAGTCTCTGCACCCACTGAGGGCGTGCGCAACAGCATCACGTGACAGAGGCATGGCCAATGGGGAAGCGGCTAAGCTTTGCGCTTCCGCGTTGCGCTTGGAAGAAAATCTGTAGTAGCCAACTAGAAGTTTTTTAAAAATGAGAATGTGAGGGGTGATGACATGTGCCTGGAATCCCAGAACTCGGAAGGCTGAAGCAGGAGGATCGCCGTGAGTTCCAGGCCAGCCTGGGCCATATAGTTCAAGGCCAGCCTGCACTACATAGCGAGACCCTGTCTCAAAAAAATTTTTTAAATGAGAATGACGCATAGTTAGTGATATGGAAATGAGAATGCTTGAAGATTCGGAAGCTGGGAAGGCACCGAGATAAGGACGGAAGATGTTATCACGTGTGGCCAATGAGAGGCGGAGTAGATCCTTCCCCTTGCCTCCCAAGCTCACAAGCCCGTGGCTTGAGCCCGCGCCAAGGAGGCGGGGCCAATCTAGACCACCAATGGAAGCCGGGGTAAGCGGCTCGCGTCCCCCGGAGGCGGAACTTGCTCAACCTGACCAATGAGAGCAGCAAGTGCTCGGGCAGTCCTTAGGCGAGCAGACTGGTGCATGGCGGATACGGTGCTGTTCGAGTTGCTGCACACCGAGATGGTGGCGGAGCTGTGGGCTCCGGACCCCGACCCAGGCCCGGGGGTGAGCGCCGGGCTCCGGGGGGAGAAGTCGCGGGCAGCGACAGAGAGGCCGAATGGAGGCCGCAGGAGTGGAGGGTCGGACTGCCGCCGGGTTCGAACCCTTGGCTCCGCCCCTGCCTCGCTGGGTGACTTTGGGCGCTGGCTTTTTGAAGTGAGGGTCGCGACAGTGCCTCCCTCGCAGCTTATACCTGAAATTGAGCGAGATGACTCAGGATAAAGCACTAGTTCAAGGCCAGCAGCATAAGCGGTTAGTAATTATAATAATTGCTATTACTGGGCGTGTACTGAGGATTCGCCTCCAACGCTCACTAATCGGTTTATTTTTATGAGTTACTGGAGATCAAACCATTGAACGCAGGACCTTCATACTGAGCTACGTCCCCAGGCTTTTTTGTTTTCTATTTTGAGATAGTCTCGCCAAGTCACCAAGTTGCCTAGAGGAGCCTCGAACTCTCGACCCTCCTCCCTCGGCCTCCCAGAGTGCTGGGATTACAGCGTCACCACGCTTGGCTTAATCACTTAATTTCTGTATACCTGTTTCCTCCTTTGCCACGTGGCATTTTAAGCGTACCCAAGGCTCAGAGTAGGAGGGACACTTATTCATTCGACACTTAGAGATCTTCTGTTGTATTCCAGGCATCGTTCTAAGAAAAATGCTGATCCCTGTGAAGCATATGTTTTAGTACAGGAGTTGAAGGGTAAAACATGCCCGAAGCCGGTGGGCAGCTCTATAAAGAGATCAGGGAAAGAAGAGGGATAGGTAGTAGATGATAGGGCAAGGCTTTCTGAAGAAGGGAAGAGAGGAAGCAGCAAGTCTCTGGCTAACTAGGGGAAGAGCATTCCAGGAAGTGGGATAGGAGGGAGGAGCATGCTTGGCATTTTGCAAGTTGCTTCTAATGAAGAATAAATGAGTTAAAACTTTGAAGCACTGGGGCCGGGGATTTAGCTTAGCAGCACAGCACCTGCCTGGCAGGCACGAGGTCATGAGTTCAATTCCCGGTACCGGAAAAAAACCCAAAAAAACAAAAAAAACTTTGAAGCACTTAAATGTCTAGCACATAACCCATAAAATATGGATGCGTTTGTTAGAAAAATCTGTTACTGAACTGGTCCTGTAGCTCAGGGCTAGAGCACTTGTCTAGTATGCATGAGACCCTGGGTTCCATCCCCAGCCCTGCAGACAAAATCTTAAGAAGAAAAATGGCCGAGGAGCCTCACAAACTGTAGGTGCATTATAAATGGGATAATGCACTCTGGTCACCTTTTTACCTAATTCTTGTGATCATGGTTGTTATCTATATGCAAGGCATTTTCATTGGCTCAGGTTTCCCTTCCCAGGTTAGGGCTCCCAAAGTGGGTGTTCCTTGTCTCTTAGGGTAGTGTCTTCTGAGTTCATTAATTCACTCAACAAACTTTTTACTAAGACCTGCAAGGTACCACCCTGTTGTAGGCTCAGAAAACCACACAAAAATCCTTCTCCTGCAGTGCATGTTACAATGAGGGCAAGTCTTACAAAGAAGTGAGTACAGTGTGTGGCCCATTGTGTAACTGCTGTAAGAGAAAGCTACTGCGTGCGTGCGTGCGTGCGTGTGTGTGTGGGGAGGGGGGCATCAGCCTTTGGCCCAGGCAGGGGTGTGACTGTCTTGGCTCCCCATTCTTCCAGGTGTTCAGACACCTGCCTGTCCAGCCGAGGGCTTCATCTCCCATCAGCTAGGGGCTTTCACTTGGGCTGACAGGCTAATCAAAGTGACACTGTGTTTCTCTGGCTCATTTACCAACCCCTTTCCTCCTGAGGAGGCCAGGAGGGGCATTTGTTATGGTTCTGTCCTGGTACACAGGGACTGTGAGGCGGCCGTCAGCCACTGCCACCCACCTGCTAAGTGTGGGGCACACCTGAACCTAAACCCAGCCATTCAGGCTGCTGGGCAGCAAGAGGGGACTTGTGTGGCCGGGACCTCCTGTGTCACGGTGCAGACCGTGGAGGGAGTTCCGTCCCTCCTCAGACCTCCCCCTGCCCTCCCGTGTGGCCAGTTGTATGCTGTGGAAGCCAGAGGAAAACAGGCAGGGGAGAGAAAGGAGCAGGCCGGTGTGGCCCAGCAGGAAGCTCTGTCATTGTCATGAGGCAGGCAAGGCCAAGCTGCCCGTGGCCACGCTGAGTGGGACACCTTGCTTTGAAATGGCAGCCTTTGCTCAGCGCCCCTGGTTTCCAGTGTCCCGGGTGAGTCGCAGCCTTTGCCACCCCAAGGTGTCACCCTGCCCACCCATCTGGGCTCAGTGTGACAGCCCGTGACCCGGGGGGCTCTGGGAAGTTTTCTGACCCTTTAGAGCCCATTTCCCTGTGTAAATGGAGTGGCTCCAGCATGAGGCTCCCTGCAAAGCCCCTGGCCTGGCTCAGGTCCTGCTGCAGGCTGAGCCCCGAAAATCAGGGCCCAGCGGAGGGACTCAGAAGCCTAAGCCTCCAGGCCAAGGGGAGGAGTGTGGCTGGGGACAGAAGAGAGAGGCTGCTTCTGGGAAGGCCAGGCCTCCTCCCAGGACTGGGTCTAAGCAGAGCAATCCTGTTCGGGTGCAGCTGTCCCGGGCACAGGCGGTGGCTGAGGGAGGAGGGCCTGGTGACTGCGGCCTCCCTGAGGAGCCCACAGAAGCGCACCCTCCAGGTCCCGCGGCCACCTCACACCTGCCCTCCTGCTTGCGTGCACAGGGTTCTGCCTGGGGCTGTTCCAGGGTTCCTGGTAGCCCCAGCTGGCCTGTGGTCCCTCTGCTCGGGGTCTCCCTGAGGCCTTCTCCAGCCTCCCTGGTACCTAGGCCCCCTCCCATCATGGGATCCTCACCTGCCCCCCATATCACCGCAGTGTCGCTCCCTGAGCCCCGCGTGTCCTCCCAGGGATCTTGGCCGGCTTTGTCAGGCCTGACAGTCTCACGTGACTCCACAGTCCCCTTCTCGTGGCCCAGCCTGAGCAAGTCACCAGTTGTCGTCGCAGTGTCCCCATTTAAGGACTCCCAGTGAAGTGCTCTGTGTGGGGTGGACACCACCCGAGAGCCTAGGAAGCCCCGTGGTCTCTGGAACAAGGCCTGTGGGGACCCTGGGAGGGGGTGGGCAGCCCTCTGAGGCCCTCATCCCTCAAGGCCAGGCTGGGTGGAAGCCCCTCCTCCCAACCTCACCAGGGACTGCCTGGCATGCAACTCTTAAGGTCCCTCAAAGCTGTGGCCCCTGGCTGGCCCCTGGTGACAGGTGACCGAGGGCTCTCTTCTCTGGCCTTCTAGGGACAGAAGACGAGCCTGTCCGTACTGGAGAGCATGGGCTTCCGTGTGGGCCAGGCCCTGGGTGAGAGGTGAGAGCTGACACCCCCTGCCTCCCCTGCTTTGGCTGGAGAGTCAGCAGGACCAGAGGGGGGTTTCTGACTGGGCCCCAGTTCCTCACCTGGGGCTCCGGCCTGGCCCTCCAGGCTGCCCCAGGAGACCCTGGGCTTTAGGGAGGAGCTGGAGGTCCTCAAGTTCCTGTGCAAGGACCTGTGGGTGGCCGTGTTCCACAAGCAGATGGATAGCCTCCGTACCAATCACCAGGTGGGTGTGCCGGGCGCCCGCCCGCCCCAGCGCCCTAGGCCTCCAGGTGCAGGGCAGAGCTCAAAGCCAGGGCAGCCAGGGTGGAGCGCGGGAGGGAGGCAGGGCTGCAGTGGGGCATCAGGCTGTATGCAGAGTGGCGGGAGCCTGACAGTACCCGACCTGGCAAGTCACTGCTTGCCTCATGCTGGCGCAGGCTGCCATCGACTGCCCACGCCAGCTCAGCCCCCAGCTGGGTCAGGGGCCAGGGCGCCAGCTGCCCAGCAACCCTGGGAGGTGAGGCCTGAGGGGCGGGCAGAGCTCAGAACAAGGGGCTCCTGACGCGGGTGACAAGGGAAGGGTCCCAGCCCGCACGGCCCCTCTCCTCCCAGGGGACCTACGTCCTGCAGGACAACAGCTTCCCCCTCCTCGTCCCCATGGCCTCGGGCCGGCAGTATGTGGAGGAAGCACCCAAGGTACAGGGGCTGGGGCCTCACCCTCCAACCCCACCGCCCCCCGACCCCAAGTGAGACCTCTTCCCAGACCCGGGGGTGTCCCAAGGCCTGGGACCTGGTGCTGGCTTCGCCTCTGCCACAGTGGTCTGTGTCCCCTGCCCCAGTTCCTGGCCTTCACCTGCGGCCTTCTGTGCGGCGCCCTCGGTACCCTGGGCTTCCAGAGCTTGGTCACCGCCTCCGTGACAGCCCTGCCTGCCTGTGAGTCTTGGCAGCGGTGTCTGTGCCCCTTTGGCGGGGAGGGCTCCACACTCTTCCAGCCCTGCTCGATGTGGGTGCTGGAAGGTCAGCCCAGGCCACAGAGCCCCATCTGACACGTGGAACTTGAGGCCCTGAGCCCTCAGTCACCAGGCCAGTCCGTGCCTGGGGCAGCCCCTGTGCTCCCTGGGTGGCCACACTGCCTGAAGAGAGACCATCTGGCATCGTGGACAGAACCAGCAGGACATTCGGACACCCTCCTAGACAGTTCCCGTACTGGGGGGCGAGAGAGATGGGTGGGCACACACAGCCCGCCCGTGGGTCTTCCTGACTCCCTGGGTGGGGGCTTCCAGGCCGCAGAGCCCAGCCATGAGCTAAAGCCCTGTCCCTCCAGTGCGCAGCCCCACGGCCTACGGCTGTCTGTAGGGGGCTGGCTAACATCACCCTCTGCCAGTTTCCTGGGGGGTTGGGGGCACCTGTGGGCAGGGCCTGAGCAATGCATGCCATGGAAGTCCATGCAGGGCCCCTCCCCGGCTTCCTACATGCCTGAATTCCGTGTCCCCAGCACCCACATAATGCTGGGGTGCAGCCTGCTGGGCGGGAGCATTACCCCCTTCGGCCTACTCACTGAGCAGAAGGAGCACCGCCCCAGGCCACCCAGGCTGTGGCGCAGGGCTGGGATGGATGCTGAGCTGCTGGGTGCTTTCTGCCTCCCCACAGCTCCCAGCCACACTAAAGGCAGCCCTTTCCTTCCAGGTAAGTTCCAGGTGGTGATCCGGAAACCCTGAGGGCCCGAGGCCTAGCCCTCCCCCTACAAGAGACGGCTGTCACCTTGCCCAGGACCCCAGGGGTGGATGGTCTTGGGACTGGCACCGCCGGGGATCCTGAGCTCTGGGGTTGCCCCTGCCCAAGAAGGGGTATCCCAGGGAGGTAGGGGACATGGGAGGTGGTCCCACAGTGGGGGCTGGAATGGAGGAATGTGGGTCGTGCCACTCCAGGCAACAGGCACTCAATAAAGATTTTTTGGATGGTTCAAAGTGAAGGAGTGTCTCTAATGACTGTCCTGTGTTCCATTGGGGGACAGAGCACCCTCTGCACCCACAGTCCCCCACTTTCTGTGCTCCTGGTCCCCAGCTGGTAGCCTGGGGCCAGGAACTCATCACCTCCCCCAGGTACCCCCCCCACCGCCGCTGCCTCGGCATCTCTGCCAGTCAGCAAGTCTGGGGCTGCCCTCTGCCCGGCAGGGTGCACGAGCGCAGCCTCTCCCTGGGGAGCCCGGACACCCTCATGCTCTGCCCCTATCAGGTACTCAACATCCCGCGCCAGCAGCCTCTCAGACACAAGTCAGACCCATGGCCATGGCCTGGTCAGTCCCTGAGCAGTGCCAGCGTCTGTGTTCACCCTGCCACCTCGTCCTGTTTGCGTTTGCAGCCTCTGGGGCCATCACACACCTGGACTCGTGCCTGGGTCACCTCCTACAGGTAAGAACCCAGCCTCACAGCCATAAACGGGCTGGGGTGAGACCCCTGGGCCTCCTGGCTCAGCCCCCACAGCTGTGCCCCTCAGCCTCCAGCAGCCACCCACCTCTGCTGACCCCACCGACCACCTCACCCTTCCAGGCCAGCCCTGGGAGCCCCATCCCGCCCCGAGGTTCAGCTGCAGTGCCCCCCACGATACACACTTCCCCTGCATCCCGGTGGGGATGGGCCGGCACGTTCAGGGGCAGGGGAGGAAGGAGGAGGCAGAGAGGAAACAGAACCGGCTGGAGGAGGAAGGAGCCGGGGCAGTGCGGCTGCCTGGGCAGAGCCCCAGCGGGAGGAGACAGCACCCCTGGCAGCTCCTCCGTCACCATCAGATCACGCAGCCCTGGGGAAGGCCTGCGCCCTGTGTACCAGCGCCACAGGGAGATGGCTCTAGGAAGCAGAGGGACCCTCAAAGTACCAGACCCTTGCCCAGTACCACCTTGGTGAGGTGGGAGCTCTGACCAGCAGGCAGGAAGCTGAGCCTGGGGACTCAGGGGCCACCTGTCCTCAAGTCCCCGCTCTGCCTTGGGCTGGTGTCACATAAGTGGCTACCGGCTCTGGGCCTCGGTTTCCTCATCTGTGAAGAGGGTATCACAGCAGCCCCTCAGATGGTGAGGAAGCACAGAGCTGCCGAGTCCGTGCCAGGCATCTGGAGCAGCGGCTCGTAAGTGGGTCAGCCGGCCGGCACCTGTCAGCACCCGCCGGCGCTAAGGGCCGGGACGTGGGCTCGGCGATGCCTCCTGATAACCTTGAGAAGAAGGTGCCGGCCGGGCCCACTCAGCAATGAGGAAGCCAAGGCCCAGAGCGGTGAAGTCACTTGCCCACGGTCACACAGCTGGGCCGGGAGGAACTGGCCGTGTGTTCTCCCTGAGACTTGTCCTCGCAGCCCCTGCCCACTGCCCCCGCCAGGAGTGCCCAGGGCTGTGTGGGTGCCGTCCCCATCCCTCTGCTGGGATGCACTGTGGCACTAGGGTGCCAAGTCCTAGAGAGCGCAGAGAGGCTGCTGCCGGGAGGGGCGGGGACAGGTGGGCAAACCGGTCAGGCGGGCGGCGCTCGGGCACCAGTTGGGCCTGTGCGGCAGACAGTCCTGTTGCGGGGCTGGCTGGGCAGCTCGGCCACGGGCAGGGAGCTGGGGCCGCGAGGCCGCCGCCAGGTAAGTATGGGGACCAGGGCTGGGGGGGCGGCAGGCAGGGCCCCCTAACATGTGGCCTCCAACCCTCACCACCCCGGGCCCCGCCACCCCCGCAGCGTCCCCGCCGGAAGCATCCTTCCCGCCTCTGCCCTCCGGAGCCCATGTACCCTGCCACGCTGCGCTCGGGAGCCGCTCCCCGAATGACCACCACAGTCTCACCGCTGCCCCCGCCCGTCCCGCTTCCCGCTTCAGCCCCGCGCTCTACCTGGCTCCGTGCTCTCCTCCACCCTGGGGTCCCGGCAGCCTCCCAGCCCAACCGCATCAGCCCCCCGCAGCCCCAGCCTATCCCCCAGTGTTACTGGGCCCCTGCACCTCCCCGGCGTCCTCACCTCCCTCCAGTCCAGGGTCTTCCCCACGGCCAGCCCCTCTCCAGCCTCCTGTGCGGCTGTGCCCACCTCTCTCACTTGGGCCTCTACCCCATGCCCGGGGACCCAACCAGGGCCATCCTGGGGCAGAGCAGGGACCCTGAGCTCAGCTCTCATCCGCCTCACTGCGCTCGCTGTGTCCCTCGCCCAGGAGCTGGCCCCCGAGGTTGCGGCCCGCCATGCAGAAGCACTACAGCACGCACCACACCAAGAGAGCCCGGACCCCCTCCGATGCCTGCTGCCCAGATCCAGAGTTAGGGCACAAAAAAGGTAAGGGTTGGGGGTGTGGGGTCATGGCAGGAGAGAGGAAGCGGGGAGCAGCGCTGAGTGGATGCTGCCAGCACCCTCTGAGGAGGCTTTTGCTGTTTGGGGGTGATTTTATTTTTGTTTGTTTTTGGTTGGCTGGTTGATGGATTAGTGCTGGGGGTTACACCCAGTCCTTTTTATTTTTTACTTTGAGACAGGGTCTCATTAAGTCACTAAATTCCCCAGGCTGGGCTTGAACTTTTGACCTTCCTGCTTCAGCCTCCCAGAGGGCTGGGATAACAGGCATGTACCACCACAACCACCTTGTTCTTTTGTTTTGTGTTTGAGATGGAGCCTGACAAGGTTGCTCAGGCTGGCCTCAAACTCCTGAGCTCAAGTGATCCTCCTGCCTCAGCCTCCCCGTGCTTGGACTACAGGAGTTTGTCCCCACTACCGGCTGGTAGCCCGGCCTATAGAGCCTTTGGTGTGGCGAGGCCCAGGAGGTGGGCACAGCGCCTGGGTCAAAGGCAGGAAGAAGGCCACTCTGGGGATGCGTCAGCCATCCAGCACCTTCGGGGGACGGCCCTCCACTTGGGGAAGCGGTGTAGGAGAGGAGGGGAGCCCTCATCTAGTGTCTCAGTGAGACAGGGGCAGCTACCTCCCACTAGGGCCCACTGGGTCTCCTGGGTCAGCACCTTCCTGAGCCCTGGGACAAGCCCGCCCCTCCCTCCTTGAACCTTGTCCCCACCTGTCACTCTGGCTGCTCTGGATCAGCCAGATCACTTCCTGGGAATTATGCTCAGAACCCCTCCCACCCGTGGAGACCCGCCCTGTGTCCCCCCTGGCTTTTCAGGGCCACTGGCACTCCCACAAATGATCCAGCCGGACTCTCCTGGTGTGTACTGACACCCAGGGTTGGGGACCCAGGCCCAGTCACCCCTACTTCCTTCCTTCCAGGATGCTGTCACCAGCGGCGCCAGGACCCAGCGGCCCCTCGAGCCCATGGGCTGGGTCGGCCTTCCCCCCAGTCACACTGGCAGCAGGCCTACTACAGCCACCGGGGCTGTGGCTGGCACCGGGGCCCCAAGGTCCCCGTCCTACAGCAGCAGAAGCAGCGGCAGCCCCAGCCTCCGCCTCCCAGCCCCGTGCGGCAGCGGCTCAGCCTGGTTCACAGGGCCCAGAGGGGGCCGCCCCCAACTGCCGCTGCCCCCACAGGACCAGCCAGCGCCCCCCAGCCACCCCCCATGCCCTCCACCTCACCCGCCACAGCACCTGCCACGACCAGCAGCGGCCCCGCCCTGCGCTCCGCAGCCCGCACCCTCCTGGAGCCCAGCGAGCCCACCAGTGCCCGGCCCCTGCCGGCCCCGGCAGCCTGCGGCTCCTTCACCTACGGCTCCGGTGCTCAGCCAGGCCTTCTCGGGGGCTCTGCCTGGCTCCTGCCTTGCTTCCGCCTGGGCTTCTTGCTCCCTGGCTGGCACCTCCGGGCCCCCTCCCATCCCTCACTCTGTTCCCCGCCCCTGGGTCCCAGGTGCTGCCTCTGCCTGCCCTGTCCACCTGTCGGGGTCAATGGCTTCTAGGCCAGGCCTGTGCTGGGCAGCAAGGGCCTCCCTCTCCACCTCCTGGGACCCTGGCTCTGCTTTCTCTTCCCCGTCCCCCCACCCTGGCTGGGCAGAGGGTGACGAGGACATGGGGCAGCCTGGTGTGGGGTAGACAGGCCTCATGCGGAGCTGCTGAGAGAGGTAGGGAGGGGCCAGGGCAGGGTGCCCAGTTGGAGGGCACCGCCCTCACGAGTACAGGTGGCCGGTGATGCGGTCCTGACCACTGCAGCCTGCCAGGGACTGTCTTGGGCACAGTGTGGAGCAGGGCACAGGTCTGTCATGTTCTGTAGGATGAGGGACAGAGACGGGAAACAGGATGAACAGGGGGAGATTAAAAGTGTCACTAGATGACAACCACACTGGGGAAAATAAAGCAGGGAGGGGGTGTAGGGTTTGGGGTGCAATAGCACCATGGGGCCTCCCAGTGGTGACCTCTGAACACACCCTGTGCAGCAGGGCCAGTGAGGCAGAGGCCCTCGGCAGCTCTTCCCGGGGCCACCAGGAAGGGGACCAGGACTTCCAAATGAGGCCAGGGCCACAGGAGGCTCTGGAAGGACGGAAGCCATGTCAGGAGCCACTGGAGTGCGGGCCACAGCAGGAAGGGTTCGAGGTGCTGGTGGCCTGACCAGGGTAGTGACAGTAGACATAGGGACATGCAGCTCTTTTGAGGTCTGGGTTGGGCACAGCCTTGTCATCAGAGCCTTGGGGCCAGGATGCCCTTTTCACACACAGGAAGAGCGGGTGTGTGAGGTGACACCACCCATGGATCAGGCAGAACCGGGAGTGGGTCTGGCCTGGCCTCTATCACCTTGGCTGACCTTGTCCTGAGTCTGCCTCCTGGCTCTGCCACCAGCCCCGGCCCAATTCCTGGAGTCCAGCCTCCCAGGTTTCTCCAAAAGTGGGTGTGTGGCGCCACCACGTACCAGAGGCAAGCCCGGCCGCCATGACTGAATGCCACTTCTTGGCACCCACATTCCAGGTCCAGGAAGTTAGGCACGGGACAGGGAGCCCTCTGCAGAGTGGACACCTGTGCTTGTTTGCAGAGCCACGCAGGGCTGGCAGTCTGTACCCTAGATGGCAATGGCATTGCCCTTTCCCAAGGGCCCAGCCATGCCCTTGGCATCCACGCCACCTGGTGTCTTCAGAGGAAGGGACTAAGCCTACTGGAGGTGTCACCTCCTGGGCCCTGCAGAGGAAGGGGCTGGGCCAGGGCTGGAAGCACAGTCTGGGCGCGGGGGAGTTAGCGACTTGCGAGGATGGGGTGGCGGCTGGGGAGAGAGGTCACTTGCAGCGGGGATGGGAGGTGGAGAGGAGCCTGTGGTCCTCGGGGCGAACCCACCCTGGTGCCAGGTGTGCAAGTGGGTGGGAGCTGATGCAAACTGGGAACTTGTGCGGATGGAGAGCACTGTCCCCATTCCAGTCCTGAGAAAGGTCCCCAAGCTTTGCTCCCAAGGGAGCCACAGGCTAGTGACCGGGCAAGCATGATCTGGGCCAGGACAGCCAGACTACCGCAGGTCCTGCGGGCCAGACCAGACCCTCTAAAAGGGCACATGTGGCCCTGGGAGTGGAGGCTCTGGCGGCCATGAGACCTCCCTCCATCTCCAGCTTTGACCTGAGTCACCTCCGGGAGGATGCTGGGGCAAGGAGGGGCCGAAGGCGGGGCTTGAAGGGGAGCGGGGAGGGTGGTGCCTGGCCAGCCTCACTGACTCAGTTTCCCCACCCCAATACCAGACATCCTGACAGAGGATGACGTCTACTGCAGCTGTCTGGCCAAGACTCTCTGCCACGTGCCCGTCCCTGTGACCGTGGGTTTCTATGCCCCCTTCGGCTGCCGACTGCACATGATGCTGGACAAGATCACCAGTGAGGATCTGTGGGGGCTGGGGGCAGGGGGGGACAAGAAATGCTCCATGGCCAGGCATGGTGATGCATGCCTGTTAGCCCAGCTCTCATGGGGCTGAGGCAGGAGCATCTCCATGAGGTCCTCGGGGCGAGGACATCTTCAAGGCCAGCCTGAACTGCATAGCAAGACCCTGTCTCCAAAAACAAAAAAAGAAACACTCCACAGAGGCCAGCCAGCCCCATCCATAATGCAGTAGTGACCAGTTCCTTCCCATGGTCACATCCAAGCCTCATCCCCTCCCTCTCCCCTCCTAAAATTGAGACTGGTCCTCTGTTGCTCAGGAGCCTCTGTTGCTCAGGAGCCGAGCTCCTCTCCCAAGCTGCAGGCTGCTGCCTGGCGCTCCCAGGCTGCCCTGTAGACGTGGGCAGTACCCAGTGTGGGGGTGTGGCCTGGCTCAGACCCAGGAGGGGCTGTGATCCCTCTGCATGCCCGAGCTAGCTTTTTGGGGGCATCTACTCAGGGACCCTCCTCCTGCCCCTGTGGGGTTAGGAGAGTGGAACTGGTCCCAGGGGGAAAGGGTGCCTTGGAGTTCCTGCCCCTACTTCCTGCCACACCACCTCCTCAGGGACCAGGGGACACGGTGACCCAGATAAGCAGGGCGCTGTCCTCTGACCAGAGTGGGAAGGGCTGAGGGCGCCTGGCCTGGCCTGAGATCAAGGAGGGCTCCCTGGAGGCGGCAGCACCATGAGCTCTGTGCCACAGGAGCAGTGAACCAGGAAAGTGAGGCCAGGGCTGGGACCCAGCGTCTCTCATTCATTCATTCCTTCGGCTCCCTTGGGTCCCCTTCCTTAGAGCCTTTTCAGGCCCGGTCAGTGTCCAGCCCAGGCAGCACCACCCCCCTTCCCCTGTCCTGGCTCTTCTGGCCCCTGCCTCCTCTCCTCTCTCCTCTAAGGAGCTGCTTCTGCCTTGACCCCCCAGTCTGGCCCTCACAGGGCTTCTGGTGCAGGCCTCTCCTCCCTCGCTTTCTGCACATGCACCGCGCTCTGTACGGCTGTCCGGGGCTGATCTGAAGCCCAGTGCAGCCCCCAGGCCTCTGGTCCACGGCCTGACTCTCTCCAGAGTTGCCCACTCACAGACTTGCTCCGTTTTTGGCCACGCCCCCACCGCAGCCACTCACGGGCCCTCTCTCCCCGCAGTGCTCATGCAGCAGGAGGCGACGCAGCGCGAGCTGGAGGAGCTGCAGCGCGTGCAGTGGCGGCCGCGGCAGGTGCGTGGCTGGGGCTACCCGCAGCTGCTGTGGTACCTGGTGTTCCTGCAGCCCATCATCACCGAGGTGCACCTGCGGCGCAAGAACGTGCAGTTCCTCTTCATCCGCTTCAGCGCCTGGCAGTATGCGGGCACGGACAAGCTGTGGGCCGGGCTGGTGACCACGCTATGCGAGGGCATCCGGCACCACTATGGCGCACTGCCCTTCAGCGTGTACTCCGTTTTGGGCAACAAGCCGGCCACGTCGCCGGGCTTCTGCCAGCGTGAGTGGCATTGCCGGCTCCGCGTATGCCTGGCGCTGCTGGCGCTGCTGGCGGCGCTGGCCCTGGGCGTGGGTCTGCTCTACCTGTCCCTCGGCGGCCTCAACCACACGGCCCCCGGCGGCAGCTTGCTCAAGATATTCGGCGGCGCGGCCACCACCCTGTCCGGCTCGGGGCTGCTCATGGCCGTGTACTCGGTGGGCAAGCACCTGTTCGTGAGCCAGCGCAAGAAGATCGAGCGGCTGGTGACGCGTGAGAAGTTCGGCAGCCAGCTGGGCTTCATGTGCGAGGTGAAGAAGGAGGTGGAGCTGCTCACAGACTTCCTGTGCTTCCTGGAGATCTACCAGCGGCGCCGGCTGCGCGTGGTGCTCGAGGTCACCGGGCTGGACACGTGCTACCCGGAGCGCGTGGTGGGCGTGCTCAACGCCATCAACACGCTACTGTCCGACAGCCACGCGCCCTTCATCTTCATCCTGGTCGTGGACCCCAGCATCCTGGCTGCCTGCCTCGAGAGCGCCGGCAACATGAAGGGAACGGCGGACAACGGCTACCTCTTCCTCAACCGCACCGTCACGCTGCCCTTCTCCGTGCCCATCATGGGCCGTCGCACCAAGCTGCAGTTCCTGCACGACGCCGTGCAGAGCCGCGACGACCTGCTGTTCCGCGAGATCACGCGCAAGCTGCGGCAGGCCGAGTGCCAGGCCGGCGAGGGTGTGCAGCTGCTGGCGGTGGAGACGCAGGCGGAGGCGGAGCGCGCGCAGGGCCGCATCGACGCCGAGGCGTCGCGTCGCATCCAGGAGGCGCTCTTCTGCCTACACGACGAGCACGACTGCCTGTACGAGTTTGTGCCCGATAACGTGGTGTCCATGCGGCGCATTGTCAACACCGTGCCCATCACCATGCGCCTGCTGCAGCAACAGCAGCAGACCGACTTCGTGCGCCCCACGCCGCGCCAGGCTGTGGCGTGGGTCGTGCTCGCCAACCAGTGGCCCTGCCGCCTCAGCTGGGTGCTGCAGTGCCTGGAGGACAGGCAGCAGGTGGGGGGCGAGCCCGAGGCCCACGTGCGCCTCTGGGACGTTTTCTGCGACAACAGCCGCGAGCTACACGGCATGACCAAGGCACTGCAGAACGTGCTGGACCTGGACGGCGACCCCGAGCTCTTTGAACGCTTCCTGGGGTCCGACTTCCCCTTCACTGTGGCCGAGGCACAGTGCCTGCTGCGCTGCACGGTCAACCTGGACCACTCCATCCGCCGGCGCATGGGGCTCATCCGGGCGGTCAGTGCTCTCAAGCCGCCCAGCCCACCCAAGTCCCCGGCCCGAGACGCGCTTTCTGCTGCCCATGGAGCCACTAACACCGCAGGGGCGTCCCCGAGAGGCCATGTGGCACTGCGCACCAGTGAAACCCACCATCCCCTGGACTGGGCCCACGGGGGCAAGCCGAGGCCGGCAGCCTGAGCGCCTCTCTCTCAGGGCGCAGCCGGATGGGCCCTGAATGGATGAGCCCAGGGCAGCAAGCCGTCCACTGTCCCAGTGAGGGTGCGGGGGCCACATCCCCCAGGTCACTCTGGCTGTCAGTGCCAGTGCCTCCCGGCGGGGAGGGAAGATGCAGTGAGGAAATCGGGGCTCAAGTGCAATAAATGATGTGCAAAGCCCTCCAGTGGATGTTTATGTCCTGGCTCCCTGAGGACTGGGGACCAGGCCTGCCCTGCCCTGCCCACTTCCTCCAAAAGGAGCCAGGCCTCTGAGCTGTGTGCTGGCAACCAGAGCTGGCATCCAGGTGGCAGGAGGGCTGCGGGGGCG
Organism: Chinchilla lanigera; assembly: GCF_000276665.1. Lineage (NCBI taxonomy): Eukaryota > Metazoa > Chordata > Mammalia > Rodentia > Chinchillidae > Chinchilla > Chinchilla lanigera. The sequence continues at coordinate 2,168,924 of NW_004955555.1, read as the reverse complement.
GTGGGCGGGGCAGAGGAGACCAAAGGCGGATGTACCAGGTTGACTCAGGCAACCAGGAGGGCCCAGGCCTCAGGGAATCTGGGTCCTTGTCCCTGAGCTCTAGCCTGTCTTCTGCGGCATTTCCAAGGTGCTGCGCCCATTGACCTCAAGAGCTCGCTTCACCTTTAGCCAGCTGCGTGGTGGCACTATCACCCCAAGGGGAGTAACTGTCCAGGAATATCCTATGGGGTCACAGGAGGGCCACTCAGTGGCCATAGGCTGGTCACTGACACTGAAGTCACCTGATCGGCCCCTATTGAGGACTAGCGATTGGGACATTCCAACTGCTGAGCCAGCGACTGGGCTTTCATTATGGCTGGGCTGGGCACTGCCAGCTTGCTCACTGCCTGCCCCTTCCAGCAGTGGGACTGGCCTCACACCTAAGTTCCTAAGCCTTTATCTGGCACAGGCCCACACACACAGGCCCATGGGGTTCTTGGCCCAGTGTCAGGAAGCAGCAGAGACCAGAAGCCAAAGGCGTGACGTCTACGACAGGCCCCAGACCAGAGACCAGAGAGCTCGGTGAAGGCGCCTCCCTCAGGCCAACCAGGGCCTCAATATGGGAATGCTGGCCCCCCTTGCCTTCCATCCCAGGCCTGGCCTGCTCTTCAGACCACAGTGGTTGGTGTGCAGGTGACCCAGGTCAGGTCCCCAATGACTTTCTGGGACAGAGGCGTGATCTCAGCCACGAGTAGCCAAGCTGCTGGGATGAGTGTGGGCCTCCTGGGGGAAGAGGCCTCCAACCTAGGGAGCCCAAGGACAAAGCCCACAGGACATGGGCCTTGTGACTCCATCTGTCTTGTGGCTGTGAACACACTGGGGCTGGCACATGGCCGTCCCCTTTTGCCTTGCTCAGGCCAGTTTGAGGTGGGCTCGTTTCTGATGGCTGAGTCTGGTGGGACTTGGGGCACAGGACCCAGGCTGTAACTGCCCAGGACCTGCAGTTGCTGTTAAGATGGCCCCCTGCAGTGGCCAGTCTGTTGCCCATTTTGTTATAAGACTCTGGCCAAGGATCTGCCAAAACTAGGGTTCGGAAGACTTTGTAAACTAAACTTTTTTTTTTTTTTTTGAGGGAGGGGGCCAGGAATCGAACTCAGGACCTTGTGCTTGCCAGGCAGGTGCTTAGGCTGCTGAGCTACATCCCTGGCCCTGTAAACTAAACCGTAATGGGACGTCAGGGGATCCTGTGGCTGAGATGGCCCTGCCACCAGGACCCATGCTCCCCTAGACGGTGTGGAGCTTCTGTGGGAACTTACAAAGGCGAGGCCAAGGGGCTGCCACCCGTGGAACAGGTGCTGCAAGTGACTGTGCCTTCCCAGGGCGGCAGGGACAGTGTGGGGTGCCAGATACAGGGTACATGCCCAAGCTGCTTGTTGGCATTGTCTCGTGTTCAGCAGCTGCTGTTCTGTGTGTGATGATGCGTGTCTGCTGTGAGTCCCCACGTGTCACTACTGGCCAGGCACTGTGGGTTTCCCTTCTCCCCCTCCCAAGGGGACAAGGACGTCTGTCACCCTGAAAGACCGCAAACAAGCACTTGGGGAAGCTGCGTCCACGAGTCACTTGGTGCCTGCTACTCTCAACCCCACAGGAGTGACAGTAAACGGCGCCTGTCAGGGCAAAGGGGTCCTGAGGACGTGGCACAGCGTCGGGCAGTGACTGCGCAGACAGCAAACTGGCCGCTGTCGGGTGGCTGAAGGCAGAGGGAAGAACATCCTGTGGCTGTGGCCAGAAAGGCTCCCGGAGCGAGGCTCACAACTGCACGCGTCTCCTGGCTCACAGGTGTGGAGGCTCCAAGTTTTCCTCACACAGAGACACCTTCCTTGCCTCTTCCTGGCTTGTGGGACGTATCTGGTGACCCTGGAGCTGCCATAGCTTGTAACTGTGTCACTCCAATCCAGTCTCTGCCTTCTCCTGGTGGCTACTGGTATCCAAATTGTCCCCTTTGAATGTGTGTACATGAATGACAGTGTCTTAAACTGATCTTGAACTCCTGGGCTCAAGGAATCCTCCTGCCTCAGCCTCCTCAGGAGCTTAGATTACACTCATGCTAACCCCACCTGGCTGCAGTCGACTCCCTACCAGACCTGGTAATGGGGATGGAACCTAGAGCTTGTGGGTGCTAGGGAAGTTCTGTACCACCCAGCTCCGGGTTCCCTTTTATAAGCACACCAGTGGTTTGGTTAGGAGCCATCCTACTGAGCTCATTCCAAAGTGACTATCTCGGTGAAGACTGTTTCCAGTAAATTCATGCCCTGAGGTGTTGGGGATTAGGACTTGAGCATTCTTCTGATGCCCGACACAATCTAATCTGTAACCATGGCAAAGGCCCAGCTGGTCGCCCCAAGGTAAACACAGTGCAGGGGACAGGGATAAGGCTAGGAAGAGGACCTCAGCCCACCATGCCTTGAAGAGGCCAGGGCACACAGGTGAGCACCAGGGCCACTGCTCAGGGCCACAGCCTCCAGGGATTTAGGGTTAGGTACCAGCTGAAGCCTAAGAAGGCTAAACTCACTGGGACTGAACTCAAGGAGCCCAAGCAAAAAAAGGGCCGAGCTTCTCAGTATATTCTCCACAGCCATAGCTCCTGGTCCCACACAAGAGCTGGAATCTGCTGGGCGTGGTGGCGCACACCTGTAATCCCAGCACTCAGGAGGCTGAGGCAGGAGGATCCTTGCAAGTTTGAGACCAGCCTGGGCTTCAAAGTGAGCTCAAGGCCCGCCTGAACTGCATTGCGAGACCCTGTCTCAAAAAGACGAAAAAAACCAGCTGGAACTGGGCAGCTTGGAGGGGCCCCCAACCCCAACCTCCAAAGGGTCCTAGCAGAACTCAGAACAGGAAGACAAGCTGGCTAAGCTGGTGCCTCCCAGCTGCTTGGGACACAGATTGGATGGACGGGTGATGCCAGCTGGTGATAGTAGGGGTTCTAACACAGCTGTTCTGGAGACAGTGAGGACACCTCTAGCCACAAATGAGAAAAACAAAACTACGTGGCTCAATCCAGAAAGGTGGTCATGACAGGCACCAGAGTGCTGGGGTCTGTGTAGGAGCTGATAGGGACCAGGGCCCCGGCAGTGACCCGTCCATGCAGGAAAGGAGTGCAAGTGGGCACCTGCCTTGCGAGTGGGGTGGGGCTCCTACCCTGCCTGGACTCAGAGCTGGGAGCCTGGGACTGGGCCCCCAGAAAGGCCGTGTGCACCTGGCCTGTCCTGCGCATGGGCTACCTGCCCAGTTTTGCCTCTTCCGCCATCTGGTTCTCCTTTGGGGACCCCTGGTACTGACCTATGGGTGCGCTACAAGCAGGTGTTGTGGGGACCCCACCCACCTCACCCCACAGGGGTGCCCAAGGCCAGACAAAGCAGAGGGGCAAGTAGTGAGCCCAGCCCCAGTTTATTAGAAAAGGTGTGAACAGAGCCGCACCGCCAGTCCCCTCACCCGCCCGCCCGTAGTTGTAGTGCCTCCCAGGGCGCAGCCTCAGTGGCCTGAGCAGCAAGGTCCCCAGGTGCTCCTGGCTGCCACCCCAGCTCCCTGATAGATTTATTGCACTTAAGAGAAAGAAAGCTCTGATCCTTTGCACCCAGCCCCACCCACCCGGCCCTCACCCCGCCTGGGGCATTCTGGGAACTTCCACCACCAGCACCACCTCCTGTGCCACCTGCCTGGTCCTGGGTAGGGCCGAGGGGGCCACCTGGCCACCTTGGACTCCTGCTCTCCACAGGACAGGGCAGGCCAGGCTGGACAGGCTCTCCAAAACTGGAGCAGCCCTGCAGCCTCCTCAGCCTCCTCCCCCTGGCGTTCACCCCAGCCCCGAGTCCTCGAGTGTCAGACACATAAATAGACGCGCCGCGGCCTCGCTTGCAGCTGTAGTGCTCCTGGGGAGGGGTCCTCGGTGCCCCTGGCCCGGCATCCTGGGCCTCAAGAGGGCTGGGGTGAGGGTGAGCAAATTCTCATGGCTCTGGCCTCAGCTCATCCAAGACCAACGGGAAGGAAGGAACTGGGGGGGGGGGACAGAGAACAGGGGCACCGTCAGAATAAGGGCCCCCTGCCATTCCCGCCCCTGCGGCCCAGCCACCTACAGTGTCACAGTGTCTCCTGCGCAGCCTCCTGACTGGCCTCCAGAAGCAGCTCCTCCAGCGCCTTCTCATCCTGCGGGCAGCGCAGCTCTGCGGGGTGGCCTTCATCAGGCAGGGCAGCAGGGGGGCCCAAGGCCACATACTGCCCACGCCCCACCCCAGGACCATACCCCACTTGCTCCCACCCCTTCCTGGGTGGTTCCAAGGGAAATGGCCCAGCTGTGCTGGAGTCACACACACTGGGCCCTGGCCACCCCTAGTCTCTCACCGTGCTCCAGGCCACAGCTGCCTCCCTTGGCCTCAGGCCCCGGGGGTGGCTCTGGGGGCAGCGCAAGGGCAAACTCGGGCTTCAGGCCGTTGGGCAGCGGTGGGCCTGACTGAGGTGACTCCGGCTGAGGTGACCCCGGATCCTGGGTGCCAATGGTCTCGGCTGTCGGGAAGACAGGGGTGGGGAGCAGAGGTGGGGAGGGAGGGGAGGCGAGGCTAGGGGGTACAGGGGGCTCTGCCCTCTCAGGTGGACTCTCCACCCGGGTCACCACGAACACCTTGTGACCGCGGCCCGGGCTGGACACAGAAATCCGTTGCTCGGTGGGGGAGGAAGGGCTGCCTGGGGGGCTCCTGTCCCCAGGGCTGAGAGAGTCTGTGGGGGGCACCAGGGCAGGACAGGGGGCCGAGGGACTCTGGCCACTGCTGATCTCTTTCCTCTGCCTGTCCTCCTCCTCCTCCTCCTCCTCCTCCCCATCCGAGACTGAGTCCGAGTCTGAGTCTGGGCCGAGCCCCGGGGGGCTGGGGGCCCCATTCTGAGCTGCAGCGGGGGGCGTGTCCCCAGACTCCTCGAGGGGCGGTGGCCCAGTGACGGTGATCTCAGGCATGGAGGCTGACAGCTGCAGCTGCTGCTCCTTCTCCTCCCGCTCCCTCGCTAGCACAAAGTTGCGCTTGCAGCCATTCTGGATCTCGGCCAGTAGAGCCTTCTGTGTCTCAATGAAGCTCTTCACCTGTGGGGTGGCTCCTGGCTAGGGCCCTGTGCTCCAGCAAGACCTCTGGCAGCCCCACCCGCCAGGCCCCCCAGGCCCCCAGGCCCCCGGCTCCCAGGCCCCCAGGCCGCCAGGAGCCCCTGGCTGGCTCACCGCCTCCTTCTTGGGCTCCCGGTCTAGGTCCAGGCGCAGCAGGGAGTGGTTCACCTTGAGGGCCAACGACAGTGCCATGAGCCCGCCTGTCTTGATCTCGTTCTCCCGAAGGTCCAGTCTCAGGAGGCGGGGGCTCTCGGCGATGAACTCTGCCACCGCCACCGCGCCTGGGAGGGGGACCGCAGGGGCTGGCCAGGAGCCCCACGTACACTGCTGGCCGCCCCCGAGCCAAGCCCCCAGGCCGCGCCCTACCCTCGCAGGTGAGCTTGGTGGAGGCCAGGCCCAAGCGCAGCACACTGCGGTTGCCGATGAGCCCGTTCTTGAGGTTGCGCACACCCTCGTTCCCGATGGGGTTGTGGCCCAGGTTCAGCGTCTCCAGGCTCTGTGTGTGTGGCTGTGAGGTGAGGTGGGGACCCCAGGGGATGCAAGGCCCAGAAGGACAAGTCAGGAAGGGAGCCAGAAGAACCAAAGCCATGTGCTCTTTTCCACCCCGCAGAGGGGCAGCATCTAAGCACCAGCGTAAGCCTGGCATGGTGGCAAATACTTATAACCCTATCACTTGGGAGGCTGAGGCAGAAGGATTCCCAGGAGTTCAAGGCCAGCCTGAACTACGTAGTGAGACCTTGTCTCAAAAAAATAAAAACATCAGCATATTCAGGCCTAGCCCCACAGCAGCCCTGAATAGCAGAGTGGCTCATGCTCTTGGTCTTCCCCAAAGTGTCCTGTCTCTGTCTACTCCCAGCTCTCCGAGTGTCCAGCCAGTCCCCAAATCCTGGCCTCACCCTCACGGGGCCTGTCGGCTCCATGCGGAGGTTGGCCATGGGCCTCAGCACAGCCTCTGAGTGGGGCACTCTGACCCAAGGCGTTGGGTCCCCCAGGGTTCACCCTGGAGTCCTTGCACTGCTGAGCTTGCTTTACACACTACATCAAGTCAAGCATAAGTGGCACATGCTGCAATCCCAGCGCTCGGGAGCCTGAGAAAGGAAGACCCTGACTATACGGCCAGCTAAGGCTACTTAGGGACCACAGTAAATAAATAAATTTTGTGACAAAAAGAAGAAATATTTACTAAAGGCTTTTAAAAATAGCAACTCTTCTGGTACAATAGTCTATCACCTTGGATAAAAAAGAAATCGAAGAATATCAGGGCAGAGAGGCTGAACGAAGACCAACTGACAGAGCGTTTCACACTCCTGAGCAGGCAGAGGGCTCCTCTAGAGCCAGGGCACAGGCGGGCCGCTGTGTTGGGGGCTGGGGTGGCAGAGGCGTGGGGCAACTCACCAGCGTCATGCCCAGGAAGGCCATGCCCGTGTGCGTAAGCTGGTTGTTCCACAGCACCAGGGTCACCAGCCCCTTCCTCTGCTCCTTGAGGCCCTCACAGATGTAGGCCAGGCCTGGGGGAGGTCTGTGGTCAGTTGCCTGTAGCCAGCAGGCTGCAGGGTGCATCCTCACAGCGGCCTGCCCCAGCTACTCCAGAGCAGGTCCCAGGTGAGACCGCCCAGCCTCTGGCACCAGCCTCGCGCATACCAGGAACTCAGTCTTGTCTCCCACCTCCACCTCAGGCCTGCTTTAAGGCCTGAGCCAGACCTGCCAGGGCATGAGGGGGGGCCCAGATGTTGGTCTGGGCCTGCCACACTGAAGGGGCAAATGACCTCATAGTGCCACCTTGACCCCTCCCTTTCACCACAGGCCAGGGGACTCTGCCAAAAGGTGGAATGGCCACCTCCTGCAGGGGGATGTAAACTCCGCCTCCTTTCTCTCTCCTCACATCCCCTGGCTCACTGAGGCTTCCCTCCCAAAACAGCAAATTCCTAAGCACATTCCTACCCCAGAACCTTTGTACCTGCTGTTCCTGCTACATTTTTCCAGGCTTTAAGAAGGGCTGGCTCTGCTCAGGTCACTGCCAGGAAGTCCCTCCCATTGCCCCTTCTGCCTGTACCATCCCCCACAGCTGCCACCTGACTCTATACCCCAGTAATGTCCTCTCCTTTAGGCACTTTTTTTCCCAGGCACATTTTTCTTTTTTGTACCAGGAAGAACTTGGGACCTCACGCTTGCCAGGTAGGCGCCAATTCCAGTGAGCTATACCCCAGCCCTCAGGCACTTTTCAAATGTGCCTGTTCCTTCAGTACCTCACTGCATCCCCTAGGTATCAGCCGACTTGTCCTCTCCTCCCAGAAGGGGATGCCACACTGGGTCAGGCCCCCTTAGACTCAGCCTAACCTTGCCTGCTCTGGGGCTCCCCATGAGCCAGGAGCCCCAAGAGGGCAGCCCCAAGAGCACGGCCTTGGCCACGTGTCCCCAGCACGAGCCCAGGGCCAGGTGCCAGCAGGGCTGCACACACCAGAGTCCAGCACGTGGTTGTTGCGCAGGTCCAGGATCTGCAGGGAACAATTGAACTTGAGCAGGTTGCCCAGCTGCGCCGAGTCCTGCAGGCCATTGAGCTTGTTGTCAGCCAGGTACAGCTCCCGCAGGTTCATGTTCATCTTTAGGGCTGTGGCTGCGGGAGCAGCGGGGCTGGGGTGAGCGTCCGGGCCACCTCCTGGGCACCGCACACACAGCAGGCTGTTCCTCCGGGCCTGGACTCACCGAGCAGCATAAGTGGCCGCCCTGATAGGCTGGCGTTCTCCAGGTGCAGCACGGCCAGGCTGCTTCGGATGCGCAGGGCACGGGCCACGAATGGCGCCGAGTGGTCCAGCAGCGGTGTGTTGCGGGCGTCCAGGTACTGCAGGCAGCTGGTCTGTGGGCCGGGCCAGGGTGGGTCAGCCTAGCCACCCTCCCTAACCCCAGGCCCTGCTGCAGACGGCACCACGCAGGGAGATGCAAGGCCACAGCGGGGTCCTCCACAGCTCAGCTCCATCCCACCTGGGCCCAACCTTCCCGAGAGTGAGTGAGACTGGGCTGCTCCCCACAGCCACCCCTCAGGGATTACACCAGGGAGGACAGCAGGGAGGATGCGGACCCCGAGGCTGGGCACCCTGGAACGTCAGGCCCACCTTCCGCATCATGTGGGCGGCAGCCTGCCAGCCCCGGGTGCCGATGTGCTTGTTGAAGGAGATGTTGAGGTGGGTGGCCGACTCATAGTACTCGATCATGTCGAACAGGGCCGACGCACCCTGAGGGCAGACATGCGGTGCTCAGCCTCCAGCTGGCGTGGCCCCAGGGAGGCACGAGGGCCCCCCGAGACACATGGGCTTCCAAGAAGGGAGTGAGCTCCAGCGGGAGGACAACACACAGGCAGGAGGGCTAAGCAGTGGCAGGCTGCTGCTGGAGTCAGCTCTGCCTGAAGCAGGTACAGCCTGCAATTCTGGCCCATAAAAGCCCCTACTCTGACAAAGCCAGTCTGTATCTGTCACTGAGTCCTGACTTTTCTTTTTTCTTTTTTTTTTTTGAGGTAGGGTCTCACTGTGTAGTTCAGGCTGGCCTTGAAATCACAGCGATCATCCTGGCTCAGCTTCTCGTGCTGAGATTACAGGTGTGCGCCACCATACACAGCTCCCTCTTTTCCTTTAAGAGGCCCTGCTCTTGTCCTATTGCCAGCCTTTGTCTGGGGTCCCTTCTTCCTGCAGGGCCTCCTGCCCACCCAAACCTCAGAGGGGCCCAGGAGCCCAGGGAGCCATGGTCTGAGAGGTGGCGAGAGCGCTCACATCTTCGTCCAGGTTAGTCTGTTCCAGGTCCACGACCTTGAACTGCAGCCTCTTGAAGACCTCTTCCAGAGCCTCGCAGGTCTTGTAGTCGAGCTTCTCCCCTGGGAGGAGGTGGGGGCTGTGAGGGTCTGTGCCTGCACGTGGGGCCTGGCCAAGGAGGATGGAAGGCCCTGCCCCCCGCAGCCCTCTGACACCCTTTCTACCCCAGCTCCCGCCTGGCTCCCACCCTGCTCACCACCCCAGGGCGCCCAGCGCCACAGACACCCACCTTTCAGGTCCAGGCAGTCAATGCGGTGCTCAAGGTCCGTGAACTCCTGTGAAAGCAGAAGCAGGGTGGCAGAGGACGAAGCAGGAAGACCTGAAGAAGCCGGGCCACCTGCAGCCCCAGGCAAGGAGGTGAGGCAGCTGTCAGGCTCCGTAAGCTCGGACCTGGAGCATCCGGCCTCAAGGAACCGCAGGGCCCGCAGAGGACCCTGCCTGCCCCACCCGGAGGAAGTGGGGGAGTGGGCAGGGAGGTGACAGGCTCTACCTAGGGGTCTCGTGGAGAGATGGGCCCTGGGCTGGACACGTAGCTGGTGGTCAGTGAAGGGAGGGACAGCACATCTCAGACCCACACTGGGACCCTGTTCTCTGGGCTTCCCGAGGCACCCAGGGATGAAGGCCCAGGGCCAGCCTCGCCCTAGTCAGCATCTCTCGCAGCTGCTGTTCCTGGGCTGGCGGTGCAGTGCCCCTGGGACCCCCGCAGACCTCCAGCCCAGGCGCAGACTGGCGGTGCACAGCAGAGCTGGCCGCAGGAGCGCGGCCAGGAACAGGGGCCTTGGAAGCTCTGGAAGGCCTCATGAGAGGGCAGACAGCCCTGGGGCGCCCTTTATATACACACAGATGCTGTCTCTTCTGGGACTCAGGCAAGGAATGACGGATTTTGCCCTTTATGTCTCTATTTTAATTTTCTACGAATCAAGGGCTGTATTGTTCCTTTCATAATTCAGGCTTTTAAGAATACATTTTACAATTCAGATTTACGAGAATCATAAACCTGGCTCTTCCCTGGGGACCAGAATTTCTCTGGGGCTAACAGCCACGGGAATCTCTCCCTCGCTGCAATTTCTTCAAGGAGCCTGACTTCCCGGGCAGCTGCAGAGGCACCCCCAGCCCCACCATACCTGCAGCTGCCGGAGCAGCTTGGGGATCTGCCTGCAGTTGAGCTTCTGGCAGGCCTGCCGGTAGGCACCAATCACCTCCTCCACCGTCACGTTCTGGGCTGCGAGCAGAGGCCAGGTCAGTCACTCCAGCCCTCCCCAGACCCACACCTCACCCAGCGACACACTGACTGGCCCCGTCCTCCCTTCGAGCTCCCTAGGTGCCCCCAAACCATATCAGCACCACCCCCACAATCACACAGCTAGCAGCACACGAGGCTTGTTATTAGCTTACTCTCTACCACACGGGCCTCCCAGCAGGGCCAGGCTGGGTTGTCTTGGTCACTACCATGTCCCCAAAACTTTTCTCTTTTTCTTTCAGACACAGTCTCCCAACACAACCCAGACTGGCCTCAACCTCTCAATCCTCCGGCCTCAGCCTTCTAAGTGCTGGGATTGTAAGTGTGTGCTGGGACATGCATGTTCCATGTCTCCAGCCCAGGGCCAGGCTTACATCTGGTATTTCACACTTTAGCCCCATGAACAAACTAAGCTCAGACACAGGCAACACTCGCACAAGGTCACAGAGCTGGGCCTCAGTGGAGCCAGGATTTAAACCCCACTTCCACTCGCTGGGCACGGTGGTGCACACCTGTAATCCCAGCACTCGGGAGGCTGAGGTAGGAGGATCGTTGCAAGTTCGAGACCAGCCTAGGCTACAAAGTGAGCTCAAGGCCAGCCTGAACTGCGTAGCGAGACCCTATCTCCAAAAGACAAAAAAATAAAATAAAATAAAAATTAAACCCCGCTTCCAGCATGCGATGCCATGTGCCTCTCTGACTCCCTGCTCCTGAAACAACCTCTGCAGCTAAACATTCCCCACGGTGCTCAGGGACAGGCCTGACCTGGGGTACAGAAGCAGAGGAAGGAGACGGCCCGGCCCGGGAGCTTCCACAGTGACGGGCAGTGCCTGGCAGAATGCACAAAAGGAGGGACCCCAAATCCAACCACGGGAAGCCATAGCCTGCCCTTAAGTGACAGGGTGGGGTGGGCTTTCAGGACATTTCACGGCTCCTCCAGTTGAGTACGGTAATTCTGCATTCCAGTCTCCTCATGCTGCTGAATGAGGTACCACATTTTGTTCACAGGCTGACATATTTACACTGGTTTCAGTTTCTGGCTACTGGAGTTTAGACTCTCCCTGGGGTAACCAGGAGAGAAGGAAGAAAAGGCTAAGGGGCAGGGCAGGCAGAGGGTCAGGCCTGGATGCCAGAGTGGATGGCATGGAGGTGACCGTGCATGCAGGGAACAGCCAGAGAGAGAACTTTTGTCACCCTCTGGCCCACCCCTCCTGCTGCCATTCTGCCACCTGCTCTAGCCACCCCTAGGCCGGGCGAGCACGCTGCTCAGCTTTCTGGGAGGAAACCAGGTCCAAGGGAGGGGTGATGGACCCCTGTGGCGAGGCAGGGGACAAAGACAGAGGCCAACATCGAGCCTAGAACTCTTTTTTTTTTTTTTGGTTTTTCTCTGGTACCAGGAACTGAACTCACGACGTTGCGCTTGCCAGACAGGCACTTTGCCGCTGAGCTAAATCCCCAGCCCCGAGCCTAGAACTCTTGCTACTGCGCTGGGGCCAGAGTGGACACTGACCTGCTGTCAGGGGTGGGGAGGTCGGCAGGGCCCTGGCTTCCTTGGAGGCTGAAGGAGGGGGTGGGGCTGCTGGTGACTAGCAGTGTCCCAAGGGTCTAGTGCTGCAGGCTGAGGGGGACACTCTGACAACGGCCCACCTGCTTGGCGGCCGGGGTTTCTGCATGGGGAGAGAAGCTGGCCCTGCCCAGGAAGGTAGTCCTTGGGAACCTGGAGGGTCCAGCCAAGCCCACACATGCCATGGTCTTAACCGAGTCCACAAACTTGGGGGTAGGCTTTTTACCATGCTGAAAACAGCAGTCATCAGCACTGCCACAACAGCCTGCGACTTCATGTGTCCCCAGAGGAGCACAAACACTACAAGTTGAAAAGGTGTTTAGCCCACTGTATTTTAACTGGCATCCTTTGTAACTGTATTTTAGTTTTTGGCTTCAAAGATCACCACTGTGACAAGAGGCCACGGGATTTACTGGATGCAAAGGGCTGAGAACCAAGGCACGGGTCAGACACAACGAAGGGCCTCCCACAGGCAGGGCTGGCGCGATCTCACTTGGGCTGACACGGCCTGCGGTAACCATCGCTGGCCGTTCTCAGCTCCCACACCATCTGCAGGGACACAGACTCACAGCAGCCTCCGAACTCTGGAGCCCTTGAACCGCTCCTCCTTCAGGTGCTCGGCTCTGACAGCCCCTCCTCCAGAAAGCCCTCCCTGACTGCCTGGGCTCAGGCTCTCCATCTGGCTCCTGCGGTCCTCTGGGATCTGCCATCCCAGCCCCACCCACCGGGCTGTCATCGTCCAGGCACAGGTGCTGCACTCTGAGCTGGGGCGGAGGCACTAGGTTACCTTCGTGGTCATCATCCCTGACATTGCCCAGCACAGGGCTGGACTAACAATAAGTACCAGAACCACTGCTGGCTGGGTGTACCTCAGGAGTACAGCAGCACTCAGCGTGCACCAGATTCAATCCCAGCACCGCAAACAAACAAAACATCATTAATTCTGTGAATGGCGGGGGAGGGGGCACTAGAACACAGAGACCAAGCTCGGGCCCTGGGGCCAGCCGGCCACCCACTGTTGTGCTCCCTTTCCAGGCCTCCTTTTCCCCACCCAAGAGCCAACAATGATCCCTGCGGTTCCTGAGAACCCTTTCTCTGAGTGCACGCAGCCAGACACAGGCGAAGGGCGGTCACAGAGCTGAAGACGTGTGTCACTTCTCTGCTGCCAAGTTCACTTTTCCTACCCAAGCTCCAGCACTGCGAGCTGTGGGTTTCTCCCCGGGCCACCTCTGAGCCACCCACACCACCATCTGCCCATCCTTCTGTGGGGCACCCGCAGGGTTCAAAGCCAGCATCGCCCAAGTCACGGCCAAAGCCTGAGCCCAAGGCGGCCCCATCTGCCACCCAGTTACAACAGGTAAACTGAGCCACCAGGGTGACAACTGTATCTTGTCCATTTCCTCTGAGGCTGAGACAGAGACAAGCAGGAGCTGAGACAAGAACAGAGGCTCGGAGTTGATCCACTGCAGTTTGGCGGCATGGGGCCTGCACGTGGTGCCATCAACATGTCCCACAGCCAGGCTCTGTGGGGACACCCGTTAACCAGAATTTATTATCCATTTTTTTTGAGACGTTTCGCTATGCAGTTCAGGCTGACCTTGAACTCGCTATGTATCCCAGGCTGACCTCGCAGCCTCCCAAGTGCTGGGATTACAGGCGTGCACCACCACGCCTGGCTTATATCAATATTTATGGGTACGATTTTACACATGCTATGGCTAAGGAATGAGACTGAGTTATTACACTGAAAACCAACCAATGAGGGGTGGCAGGGAGGCAGTGCACAGGCGGGGCAAGGAAACAGGCAGCAGCATCTGCAGGGCACCCACGCACCCCGAGTGCTTCCTGCATGAACACACCTGGCCCTCCAGCACGCCATCAGGTTGAGAGGTGGCAGCTCAGAAAACAAAAGGCAGTGCTGGGAGGGGTCCAGTCACAGCGATCCACTCCCAGGTGAAAAGGCTGGGCTCTGAGCAGGAGTGCACCTCTGTGTGTTGTGCCCCATGAGGCATTTCACACCCAGCACCTCAGCAGGAAGAGGAGGGCACAGGCCCTGTGTGACATGGGAAGCCAGGGGCAGGCTCTGTGCCACTAGACAATGCCCTGTCACTGTCCAATGACTCCTATGACCTGTGCAAAGGAGTCTGTGCGACACCTAGTGCCAGGCACACTGACACATGCTTATAATTTCAGCACTCTGGGAGGCTGAGGCGGGAGCATCCTAAGTATGAGCCCAGCCTGGACAACTAGGCAATTTAGCAAGACCTTGTTTTGAAATAAAAAATAAAAAAGGGCTGGGGATGTAGCTCGGTGCTGGATTCAACCACGGCGGAGGTGGGGGAAGTGGGTACTGATCGGTCAGTCATTGTTTCCAGGCAGTCCCAGAACTGGGGAGCATAGCAGGACCCTCACTTCCACACAGAACAGAATAGCAGGAGCAGGATGTCCCTTTAAGCACCCTGCAGGATGAGCCCCCAACCCACACAGCCAGCCAGGGAAACAGGAGGCAGGAGCAGGAGCAGGCCAGCCCCTAGGGGTGGGGCCAGGAGTGGCAAGGAGAGCAGGCTGCGGGGGTGCGGGGCTTGGGCACTCTAGGGCCAGGTACCAAGGGCGGGGTGTGCAGTGGTGAAGGGCACAGCAGTGGCCCCAGGAGACTGGGGCTGGATTATCACTGCCTCCCCAGCACACTCTGGGGCCCTAGAAGTGCCTCACCATGTGGCACTGCATCGCTCCACTCCATACGGGGGCCTCAAAGGGGGGTTCTGGGGCCACTGTGCTTCTGGCCAAAGCGACTAACCCTGTGCCCGGCCACTTGGCCCTAACGAGGGGGTGTCACCAGCTCCAGCACTCCATGGAGATTCCTATCCTGCTTACTTCTGCCCTGGACACAGCTCTGGTGCCCCACCGAGTCCAGGACAGGCATCCAGAGGTTTGTGCTGAGCGACTGACCACATCGGGGTGGGGGCGTGATGGCACACACTGGCATGCAGGTGTGCACACACGTGTGCAAGGGGCCTTTGGGCACATGTGCATGCGAATCAGGGCAGGCCGCAGGTACGCTGCTGAAGTCGTGTTCTGAATCCTGACTTACGCAAGGGCTAAAGTTCAAGTGACTAAGGAGGAGGCGTGCGCGCGCGAGTGTGTGTGCGCGTGCATGTGTGTGTGTTTGTACACGCTTGTACGCACAGCACTGGGAAGCAGGCCCACAGCCAGGTGTGGTGACATGCCTGTAATCGCAGCACACAGGAGGACTGTGATTTCAAGGCCAGCCTGGACTACACATCAAGTTTAAGGCTGGCTAACACTACATAACAAGTCCCCGTCCAAAAATTAAAAAATAAAGAATCTCAAACCTTTATTGGAGATGGAGTTGCAGGGTAATGGCCTGGAGTAAGGGCCACATTCCAATCGCCAGCTACCTCCTTCCCTCCAAAGGAGACATCTGCAAGGTCTTAGGTAAGGAGGGACACACATTTAAGAAGCAGCCGACACCAGCATCAGTGCTGGCTCAGTCAGCAGATGGAGAAGGTGACTGAGGCTGAGACCCTCCAGGTCTATGCTAAGTACTTTCACGCCCAATTTCATTGCCAGCTCTGTGATCCCAGATGGGCGTCATTACATATGTATGTATGTATGTATGTATGTACATACGTACGTACGTACGTACTTATTTATTTATCTGTACCAGGAATCAAACTTACAACCTCAAGTTCGCCAGGCACTGCTGCAGGCGCTGCTGCTGAGCGATATCCCCAGCCCTTACGTCTCCCTTTAAAGGGAGAGCAGCCATCTGCCCCAGCCACAGAGCCAGGAGATGGCTGCACACATGTACAGGCCTGTCTTGCTCTGAAACGGAAGCCTGGCTCCTCTTTCCCACTACTTTGGCTGGCCTCAGGTAGAGGGGACTGTGGGGAGCCCTGGACCAGGCAGACACAGGCAGAGATGGGTTCGGCAGCGTCTGCCACCCTGCAGGCAGCACCCAACTGCAGGGGGCGCTGCAGATCACCTCGCAATTGTGTCAGCGTCCCCGGCAGAGGCTGCCGTCTCTGCTGTGGCTCTCACAAAACGACAGAGAGAAACCTGACACTGACGCTGGGCTTTGGGTGACAGGGTGAGAGGTCGGCCTCACGTGTGCACACAGGTGCAGAGGGGTCCACGAGATGCAAGGACACCCTGGATACTGGAGAGCAGTGGGGACTCAGGCCAACCCTGCCAGCCTGGAGCTGATGGGTAAAGTCACAGTGGGTCACACGCAGGAAGCCGCAGAGGGAGCACCCAGGCAGGGGTGTTGCACCTGCTCCCTACCGGCCACGCTGGCTGAACGGCCTTTCTGAGTTCCACAGCCACTGCCTGCAAGGGCCCTCCAAGGGCTGGGCTGAGAGCGCCAGGCTCTGAGTGCTGAGATCCCAGCTGGAGCCCGGGAGCCCAGATCTTAAGAAACCCCAGTGATGTGATAGCACTGAATACCCAGGTGTGGCGACAGGAGTGCTGTACCGCTGCCCTGGGTGCACTGACAGGTAGAGAGGGCTGGCCCTTCCGTCGGGATTTTGTGTCTGCACCCCAGAGGTAACCAGCAAGGCACTCCCTGTGGCCGCCTGTCATCCTGGATGGTGGTGGCCCCACCTGACCCCGGGTTTTGGCAGCTCTCAAACAGCCTGAGGCAGGACAGTGACAACTGGGGCCTCGGCCAGAGTTCCTGCCTGCAGTCAGAGCCCAGCACTCCCCTGCTTGAACCCACAGCAGCCCCAGCCACCGCAAGAGACCTGCTTTTGGTATCCGCTTTTCAGAGCGGAGGCTCGAAGGCAGAAGGCAGAAGGGGCAGAAACCGAAACAACCAGGTCCAACCTGACTGTTTTTTGAGACAGGGTCTTGGCATGTAGCCTGGGCTGGCCTTGCACTTGCTATATAGCTCAGGCTGTCCCAACCTCCCAAGTGCTAGGATTCCAACACCAACAAGACCAGCTCTGACCTGAGTTTAAATGCACAGTCACACTTAGGACCACACATCTTAAAAGAGTAGGGAGCAAATACTTTAAGCTTTGGAGGACACTGTCTCTACTGCAAGAAAACAGCCACGGACTGTACTTACAAGCATGACATGTCCAATAAACTTTATTTACAAACCCTGGTGGCCAGCTTGGGCTAACCTCTGCCAAGCCCCATGGAAGACACAAGGAACTAGTGGCTGCTTTCAGGCTGGGGAGTCATGGGAGCTGAAGGCGACAGAGAAACTAACTTTGCCCCCTCTGCCCCAGAATGGAGATGGGACCAGGGCCTCGAGCACGCCAGGCAAACACACTACCACTGAACTCATCCCCAAGCCCGTCTTTTGGACACCGAAGCACATCCAGGTGTTATTATTCAAAACTCCTGCATTAAGAAAAACCAACCCCTCCCTGCCCCTGCACGGCCCCTCGTGCGGGCTACTCTCGGAGACCAGACTCCTAGCAAGGCGCTAACCCAGAAGGCTACTGCAGAAGGCTTCGCGTCCAGAGGACCAGGGCTGGGAGCCGACAGGACTTGGACCCACGGGATAGGGCTGGGGCAGGGTTGGGACAAAGTGGGGGCAAACGTGGCTTTGAGGCAGGGGAGTGGGACAGGCAGCAGGGTTGCTGAGTGAGGAGTCGCCGGGACAGGTGGAAAGCGGAGCGTTGGGGCCAAGCGGACAGAGGTGATATTCTGCAGAGAACGGAGGCAGGTGTTATTTACGTAACATCAAAGAGGAAGGTAAACAGCTGTTGTATTTTCCAGAATTCTGGGGCCAGAGAGGTGGGGTGAGGAACTGCAAAGCCAGTCTGAGCTCCCCATACCACAATGAATACCTGTCACAGGAGCCGGGCCAGGGGCTGGGCTCTTCCCAGGCCCCGCTTTGTTACCTCCCTGAGCCTGGCTACCACGTCAGCAGGGCTTCCCTTGGGGCTCTCTGCTGTGCCTGGCACACAGAAGCACCATCAACTGCCTGCTACAACTGTGTGCCCCACAAGGGGGCAGGTCGCCATCACCCTGCTTGCCTTGGCCAGGAAGTGACTGGCCAGGGGTCTCAGGACAAAGGGGCACCTGGGACGCTGGCTCTGCTCACCCTCCCTCACCTGAGGGTCTGTGGATGGCACTGTCCCCTGCCCTGGAGTGTGCTGCAGCTTCCACCCTCCCAGAGTGAGCGAATCCTTGCCCTGTGTGTGGAAGGCCCAGCTGGTGGAGGCCAGACTGGCCCGCTCTCTCCCTGTCACCTGAAGGCCCAGGCATAGGCCCCAAGCCCCTCGCCCCAGAACCCTGGGCAGGACCATCACAAGCTCTCAGTCCCCACTGTTCTCCTCTGAGGTCCTAGTAGAGAGATGCCCTGTCCCACGTCTCTGTCACAGTGACTGCTTGAGGACAGGAAGGGCCCTACGAAACCAGCTCTAGCCAGTCTCATGGTGACTCAGAATGCCCCCCTTTCCAGAGTTGTGGGCAGCCACCCTGGGATCCACCCAGAGGCGATAGCCTCCCAAGCAAGAAGCCAACTCAGAAGAAAGCCAAGTTCAGAGACGGAGAAAAAGGCCAAGTTCCAAGGATACTGTGAAGGTCCTGGATCTGGACTCCTTGAACCCTTAGCCCAGCAAGTTTCCCCTCTGCTCTGTGACTCTGAGTTAGCCTTGGCTCCATCTAGCCACTCGTCCCATACACATTTCCAAAGCCTCCTGCAGGTCCAGCTCTGTGCTGGTGCTGGGAGAGGGGCGGCCCCTCCCTCAGCCCTGCCCTCCAGTACTGAGGGAGAAGCACGCTACTGTGGCAGCCCTCGGAGGAGCAGGGCACACTATGGACTCAGCATGTGCACCCAGCTAAGAAAGGCAGCCAGGTGAGCCAGGTCTCAGGCAGCCATTCCAAGCCACGCCCAGACGCTCCCCTCCCCCAGGCTGCTTGGCTCCTCCTGCTCTCCCCACTTTGCCTATTTCATGCTGCCAGGTCTTCTTTTTCCACTCCAGCTCAGGTGTCCCCTCCTCCAGGAAGACTCCCCAAGCGGGGAGTCTGGACGCCCCCATCTCAGCCCTGTGTGCTCTGAGCTGGTACTGGGTGTGAGCCCCAGAAGACAGCACGGAGAGGTCTGTGTCCTGCCCCGCACAGGTGGTCACACACAGAGAAGGCACCAGGCAGGGTGAGTGGGCGGGAAAAGGGGCTCATAGGGTGGGGTGGAGCCCTGCTAGGAGGCCCGGGCTGTCCGGTGTTCAGGGAGAACCGCGGGCACAGTGGCTCCCGTTGTGTGAAACCTGCTCCACAGGTGCCGTCGCAGAAGGGCCCACGCAGGTCTCTACTGTCCCCCACTGCTACTGCGCACTCTGCCAGCGTGTCTCACTGGCCCCGACTCCACATTCCGGCCCTGCAGAGCCCTCCACCACAGCACCGAGCAGGGACCAGCTCAGCTGCACCCCAGGATCTGTAATGGCCATGTGGCCCAGAGCAGCCGAGGGAGATCAAAGGCCTGCCCTACGCTGGTACCCCGAGGTCCTCAGGCTCCAGCTTTGGGCTGGACAGACAGGCTGTGGAAGCCCAGAAAGGCAGGCGGACAGGGAGACTGCAGTGGAATCTGTCTTTCTCTGTTGGGTTCCAGGATCTGGGCCACCAGTGCCGGGCAGGAGGAGAGGGCACAGGCAAAGCCCCAATACTGCAAGGCTTACAGACAGGAGAGGTACGTGGTCACAGCACAAGATAGGAGCTGGCATATTACTCAGTCTCAATCCCTAAAGGTGACAAAGTCACCTGGACCCACTGCCTCTGGGCCTTTCCACTGCAGTGTGCGCCACCTTCACGTCCCCTCCTTGACTGCCCTGTATCACACCACCTCTGCCCCTGCATCTCACCTCCTTCTCGTGAGCCAAGGCGAAGCTTGCTGCCCTCCTTTGTGCTTGTTACAGTGAGGGGGGCTTTCCCACTTTTCACCCAAGTGCCCCTTGAGCGCCTTTACTGCGCACGCAGTAGCTGTTGGATGAATACCTGTCACCTGAGGGTGGGGCGAAGAGTCCTGGAGCCTGAAGGGCCGGCGTGAGGCCCTGAGGTGAACCCGCCACTGCCTGAATGAGGGAAGGGCACCCAGTACTAGGTAGTGAGGTATGCAGCTGTGACAAGGTAGGAAAGTGTCCTTAGCGCAGGGCGACCCTGGAGCACACATCTAAGGAAGCTTCACAGGTGCTCCTACAATGTCACCACTCCCCTGGGCCTGCCCAGCCTGGGCAGCAACACAAGGCCTCCAGGGGCCTGAAACAGGAAAAAGCCTGCGGAGTGTCTAACCTTCCAGTGAGAGCCCCGCACCCAGGCAGGGCGCCCAGGCCGGGCCACTGCTGCGGACTGCTGCCCCAAGGCCTCGCCCTGCAGAGCCACACCCTGTGCTGCATTCCAGCCTCTTCCCACCTCCAGGCTGCCTTGGGCCAGGAATCCGAGCCCCTGAGGGCCACAACCACTACAAACTCAACTCGGCTGCTCCTCAGGCAGCTCCCCGGGCAGCACCTCCAGAAAGGCCTCAGGCAGGCAATGTCCACTCAAAGGTGCCCACGAAAGCACCCAGCAGCCCATACCGAGCACCTGTGGGTACTCGGCACTCAATGTGCCTGGCTTCCCGCCAGCCTCTCACTCCTTGCCCTGGGGCCCTGGGAGATGGGTGTCACCCTGGCGCTGCTCTGTGTACCCTTTCAGAAGCAACTCAAAAAAAGGTATGAATAACACAGATCTAAGACAGGCACCTGAGATGTGCTGCACAACAGTGGGGGCAGAGGCCACACACCGGCTGGTACCAAAGCGGGACAGTGGGCACGAGACTCGTACTTCTGTGTGAAAACGCTCGTTAGGGAAACAGTTAAATGGGGAGGGGCAACAGCGACTGCTCAGAGCTGGTGTCCCCAGGGCCAGAGGCGGCCTCTGTCCTGGGAAGGAAACCTGGCTCATATCCCAGGCTGATGATGACTTACTTCAGCCCAGACCATCTCCATGACACCCCCAACAGAAAGCCTGGTCCGGCCTTGGTGGCAGCCACCCTGGGGACTCCCTAGTGCTTGGCCCAGCGGGTACTCGGTGAGGGGGGCTGCAGCAGCAGGGACTCAGCCATGCGTCCACGTGGAGGGACAGCACAGGGAAGGAGGCTGTCAAAAGGGAGCCTGGAGGCACAGTGGGAACAGGCGAAAGGAACCTGAGTCTCCAGCTCAAGCCATAACCACGGCGGGAACCCACAGACAGGCGACGCGCTCTAAGGCACCACTTCCGGCAGCCCCTTCGTGCACCCCACTGAAGCCTCACAGCACCCCAGGAGGGGTATGACCAGGAGTCCCAACACAACACAAAGAAGAGGAAGGCCCGAGAGGTGACATCCTAGGTGACCGTACACTCAAGGGACCTTCCTCTTTCACTGATGAGCCACTGTGGCTTTTTTTAAAAATTTTTTAAACTGTGGGGAAGGTACTAGGAATTGAACTCAGGACCTTATGCTTGCGGGGCAGGCGCTGCGCCACTGAGCTGAATACCCAGCCCCCTCTGTGGCCTTTAGGGCCAGCCTCCTAGGGCCCTCAGCGTCCAGGGGAGGGGTCTTCACACTGCCCGGCCCAGCTCAGTTACAGCCCCTCGGCCACGCTTCCCAGACCTTTGCCCCAAGAACCTCTCCCTGACAGTTTTGGAGACCCAGGGTTCTCCGGGGACAGCTGCACTGTGCCAGGGGGCCTGGCAGCACGTGGCGGCGATGTCAAGCCCCGACAGTGGTAAGCATGGCAGCTGGCTCTGCAGGCTGGCAGGTGTAGAGCCGAGTCAAGGCTGCTACCAGGTTGGCCTGTTCTGAAAAGCCTCTGCCTGTGACTCCCTGGGAGAGTGAGGGGACACTGGTGGCAAGTTACTCTTCCTGATGAGCAACCAGGCAGGCTCCCTCCACCCTGCTCAGTAATGTAGATCAAGAGCACTGCAAAATACAGGGCTCAGGAGGCAACACCTTCCCCAGCAGCACGTGGACATCAACTGCTGGTGTATACGATGCCATGTCAACAATGGCAATCACTAGCACTGACTCTGAGAGAGGCACAGGGCTGTAGACACCCAGGGCAACCCCAAGGCCTGCCCCTGCTCGGCATGGGGAGGCTGGAACCATGCCCACCCAGGCTGGCATCAACACCTGCAGTGGTGCTCAGAACCGCACCAGGTGGGCACAGGAGACCTGGTGAGGATGTGCAGGGAGACCCTGGCTGCCGCTGCAGGAAGAGAAGTCTACTTCCTCCACCTTCCTGCTCTGCAGATGTGAGGTAGGCACCTCAGCTTACAGGCACCACGCTGTACTGCAGGTCGGCTCTGCCCCCAATCTCCTCCACCCCTTCTGTCCCCTGCACTAAGCCAGGTACCCCAGGACAAGGCCGCCCCGGCACAGCCCCTGCTGAGGACAGAGCTTGTCCCCTCCCTCCCACCTCCAGGCCTGCAACTGCTTTCTCCACAGTGGGCTGTCATTCAGGCCTCTATTCAATGTCACCTCTTTGAAAAGCCTTCCCCTGCCCTTTCTGAAGCTTCATCTCCCGCCCATCTCTTCAGGAGCTGCGTCTCCGCTGTCAGGGTCCATTTGTTGTTCACTGTCCTACAGCAAGCGCTCCCTGAGTCCAGGATGTCACTGCGGGGTCTCAGGTAAACATCTACGAAGGGACAAATCTGCTCCTTTGCTCTAGGAAATGAGGACAGTGGCCACCACCTTTGCTCCGGAGAACCACCCTGGAAGGACGGGGGCCGTGCTGTACCCTAGCAAGGAGCCTGTTGCGGCTGCGGTGGCTGAGGGGCCGTGGTGCAGGCAGCTTGCTGGGTGACACAGCTGATCTTCTCTGCTCCTCCGAGCAAGGAAGCACAGGTCCAGGGAGCTGATTCTGGGCCATGAGACCCCACCACTGGGGCAGCCAGCCCCACACAGCAGCCAGGAGCTGGACCTCCAGGGAGGCTGCAGTGGCCAGTGCCTCCAAGCCCGCCCAACTTCCCAAGGGCTCAGATGACAGAAGATCCCATTACAGAGGCACACACAGCCTGAGACCGCCTACAACGCCCACATCTCCAGGGACAGAACTGAGGGAGGTCACACAAGCCCTTCTGCCTGCCACAGAGCTCCTTAGCAGGCATGCGCGCCAGCCAGCGTGCTTCTGGATGGAAGGGGAAGTCAAGGTCTTAATCCCTGATCCCCAGTTATTCAGCCGTGCTAACCACCTGGTCCCTTAGCCGGGCATGGTGATGCATGCCTATAATCCCAGCACTCAGGGATTGAACTCACTTTGCAGCCCAGGATGGCCTCAAACTCACAGTGATCTTCCTGCCTCAGCCTCCTGAGTGCTGAAGCCTGAGTCTGTAGCTTCCAGCTTCTCACCTCTCTGGTCACCTCCACTACTGGGGACAGTCGCCCTCCTCCACCCTTCCCAGAGGAAGGGCCATGGCATGCAGGCAGCACCCACCTAATCGGGTCTGGGGGTGAGGGTGGGGGTGGCTGCAACTCATGGGACAGCTTGAAGTGTCTAATATTCTCCCTCAGCTGCGTGCCTGTCCCCCACCCCTGCCACCTTGCCCTCTCTTCCAGCAAGGGTTTCTCCTTTCACACCATAATGGCGCTGTCTGCTCGCTGGCCATTCGGCTCACCCCTCCCTTCTGGACAGTGAGCCCTGCAGCACCTGAACCATGATGAAAATATATCCAAGCCCACGGGGAAAGACTTGTCACCCAGAGCAGAGCTGCTCGAGACTGTCCCCTCACCAGGCCTTCTGTTGGAACCCACACAGCATGGGAAGGGCACTGTTCTAGGCGTCCACAGGGATGCTGGACCTGAGGACACTGCTGACCTCTGCCTCATGGGTGTACCTTCTCATCACAGGAAAAGTGACCCAGAGAGGGCGTGGCCTTTGGGATCAGACTGTGCATGAGGCTGTGCCCAGCTGTGTCTGCAGACCAACCCCCACGCCTGCCCCGGGGTATGCTGACCTCCTGCGGCCCCAGTTTGATAGGGAAGAGGCAGGATCCTAGCTCAGCTTCCAGAAGCTGCCCGGGGCAGGCACCTGGGCTGAGTGGACCTGGCTGGCCACCAGGATGCCCTGGCTTGTGTGGCCTGTGGTGGGGCCCCTGGGAGAAAAAGAAGGGACTAGGAGTGCGTGTACTGGAGAACAGGTGCCACAGCCAATTTCTGCCATCCTCGGGACCCCAAGTACTGCGGGCACCATGTCCTCTAGTGACCACCCCCATTTACCTCCCATAACGTCAGGCAGGTATGGCCCAGATGACAGGGCAGACCCAAATGTCACAAGCACTGGCTCTTTATCTCCTCAAGGTGAGTCTCCTCACCTGGAAAATGGAGCCAGTGTGTGTGTGTGGGGGAACTTCTAGAAGCAGCCTGTGAGGTCATCCGGTTAAGGTGCTAGCACAGGGCTGGTGCTCTGTCAACAGTAGCTGCTGTCACCACAGTCCAGGGCCTGACACTTCAGAGAGGGGCCGGATGAGCAAAGACAAACAAAACCACAGGATGCAGCCAGAGGCTCAGCAAGCATTTGTCCCCAGAACCCCACCTCGGGAAATACTGCTCACACACCCTCACCCTCACCCTCACCCTTGCTTAGACAAATATTTACCCAGGGCTGGGTGCCTGAGGGTACAGAAGGGGAAGATGCACACAAGGAGCCTGAGAGAGTGGGGAGTGGCAGGAGGAAAACTCAGCCCGGGGAGGCTGGAAGGGGAGCAGGCCACCGAAGCAACCCTGGGGCCAGGCAACTGCTCAGCAGCCCACCATCTGCATGATGAACTCGAGGCCAACCGGAGTCACGGGAGCAGGGGGCGGGCTCCGCACCATGGCGCAGGCAGGGGCAGGCTCAGGTCTGGCTGCCTGGATCTGAGCTCTATGTATCACTGAACAGCTGGGGAAACAGGACCTCTCCCCCAGGGACTGAGCCCTCCCTCCTCTGGAAAAAGGGGCAACAGCTCTTGCCATCCTGCGGCTTATGGATCATAGAATCAGCAGACACACAAAGGGCTTCCCACCGTTCCCGCACACCGCGGGTGCTCGGCCATCACCAGCAAGGAGGATTCCTGTTGTCACTGCTGTCTGGGCCCACAGCGGCCCCACTCAGCCCTAACTGCTCCAGTGGGAGGGACTCCATGTAACCGAGTCTGGCCTCACTCATGTTTTGGAAGGGTCTGAGCAGTCTAAAGGACCTCACTCTTCAGAAGGACAATCCCACCGGGGCTGGTGCTCCCAGAGGGCAGGCTTCCCTTGTCCCAGTGAGGCAGCCCTGCTGCCCCTTCCACTGGCTGTGCACTGTGGGGAGTGGGCTTTGCGAGGCTGCTGAGGCTGGCATTTGGGAAGGGGCCACACTTGGGGTGGGGTGTCACATGACCCTGGGCCCAGATCCAACCCCAACAAGTACTGGGTGCTGGAATCCATTCCCTCCTGTTAATCTCACCTGCCTCAGGGGGCATCTGAAGAGTAACACCAACAGAGGCTTCCCTGAGCACCTGCTCTACAGCCCACAGGGTGATGCCGGGGACACAGTGCCCAAGACAACCCCAGCCCCATGCAGGAGAGAGACACCCCAGAAAGT
This sequence comes from Chinchilla lanigera, assembly GCF_000276665.1. NCBI lineage: Eukaryota > Metazoa > Chordata > Mammalia > Rodentia > Chinchillidae > Chinchilla > Chinchilla lanigera. The sequence goes on along the minus strand of NW_004955555.1, from coordinate 2,143,648 downwards.
GAAGGACCAGAGTGGGCAGGGCTAGGGCAAGACAGCCCAGGAGAGTGCCTGGGTTAGTCTAGGGGTCAGGGAGGGCTTCCTGGAGGAGAAGCCATCTAACAGCACCAGTCTCTCAAGGGGAAGGGAGAGGAGAATCACTGGAAAGCTGCCATTAACTGGCAGAGCTGACCACACCTATCAACCCTAACCAGTAATTGTGCTCATCACTCCAGGCCCTGAGAAACCGCTCACACCCAGGTGATGCGTACTAGAAGGTTCACCTCTGAGCCAGTCTGCTGGCTGCCTGATGTCCACCAGCAGCACCACGGCCAAGAGGCACAGTCAGACAGCAAATCACACGGGTGACATGGGAAAAAGAATGTTGGGAGCAAAAACCAGACCAGGAGTCCATGCACAACACCACTTTCTTGCAGCTCAAAAGCAAGCCAAATGAAATGTACTTCTCAGTATGCATACATGGGAGACAAAACACTAAAAAATGAAAGCAACCTGGGCATGGTGGTGCGCGCCTGTCATCCCATATATAGGGGAGACTGAGGCAGAAGGATGGCAAATTTGAAGCCAGCCTTGGCAATTTAGTGACACAGTCTCAAAATTAAAAATAAATTTAAGTAAGCACCTGCCTGGCAAGCACAGGTCCTGAGTTCAATTCCCAGTACCTAAAAAAAACCCTCAAGATTTAAAACATGAAAAAATAAATAAATATAAGTAAATGTAAAAAAGAAAGAAACTGGCAAAGGACACCACCACGGTCAGGACCATGGTGTCGGCACCGAGCTCCACCTCCGCACCTGGAAGCAGGGGTGAGTTTAGGGCTCTGTTCACATTCTCCTCCGGGATGGGGCTCACCGGGCTTTGTTATAGCACACTTCAACTTAGGTGTCTGTCGCGTATCTTCTTCATATGCCAAGAAGAGCCCAGCATCGCAATACCTAAGCAGCAGCAGCAGAGGGACTAAGGCACGCGAAGGCTCAGCTGAGAGCTGATCTCCAGGAAACTAAAGGTCACTGTCAAGGTCAAAGGAAACGGGTGAGGACTCAACACAGGGCAGGGGCACAAGGTGCTTTAGGCTCTCTGAGTTGCATGTAGCTCAGTACCTCCCAGCACTCACGAAGTTCTGGCTGGGCGATGAGGCCAGGCACGGAACAGGGAACCTCTGGGAAAGCTGGTGCCTACCAGGAGACAACCAGCCCTGCCAGAACAGGATATTTTGGGCCACCTGCCTCAGGCTTCCAGTCAGGGGCACCAGATGGCCAGCTGGGCTCCAAGGCTTTGGGGGCCCTTTAGTTTGGAATTTTAGAATGAAGGAACTCTGAGCTGCTTACTCGTCCACAAAGGCTTCAAAGTCTCCCTGACCTCCTCTCTGGAAAAAGGGTAACACCACCGAGGCTCAGGAAGTCTGGGAACTAATTCATTCATTCTTCACCCACCAACCTGGACTGGGCAGGCAATGGTGAACAAAACAGGTCTGGCCCTTGGACTAACGGACTAACTGCTAGAAGACAAATCACACAAATAAAAATTATATATTAAACAAAAAGACAGGCTTCACAAGAAATACTGAGGATACAAATGGAAATTTGAGGGCATAGTTACCACAGCCCCATAAGGAAACGAGCATGTAAACTTAGACCTAAGATGCGTAAGAGTCAGAGATTCGTTCATTCCTCCCAATATTTATCTAGCGCCCAGTCCATGCCGGACACTGTCCATGGTGCTGGGGCCACAGCGGTGAGGAGGTTCCAGGGTGCCTGTGGCAGAAAGGAGAAGCAGCGGACAGCAGGAACAGGCAGCAGCCATGCCCGAGTCAGGGAAGCCCGCGCACCCGCACAGGGGACAGAGCCAGCACAAGGCCCTGCACGTGCCTGTCACAGTGCCAACACAGTGAAGCTGCCTGAGAGGTGGCAGGCAAGGGTGGGCACCAGATACCGTGAGCCAGAGAATGGTATTCTACAGGGGCTGGGAAGGTTCAGAGGGAACAAAACAAAAAGGGGCAAACAGGACACTCATCCAGGAGGTGCTGGTGACGCAGGAGATCGGGAGTCTGGGGCATCACTGAGCGTCTGCAGCAGTGGCAGGCTGGGTGTGTCCCGAGACAGGGGTAGGGCTGCCACGGCTTGTGCCACCTTCTGCAAAAGAGCACAACCTTAGCAAGTGGCTAATGACTCCGAGGAGGAGCAGTTTCTTTATCTATAAAAGGGGGCACTAGCAGCTTCCCCGGGTTGCACGGCCAGTGCTCAGCAAACAGTGCCACAGCATGTTGCAGGGACCTCTGTATCCTGCCTTCTCTGTCTGCACCGGGATGCCACCAACACGTGCCCCTTCTGCCCAAACTGCCTCCTCTGCTCTCTGACACCCCGGCTCGGGTTCCTCTGCCCTAGACCCCTGCGCAGGAATGGGGCTTTGCTTTGTAGACCCAGTAAAACGCAAAGGAGAAGGGGCTGTGGATTTAGCTCAGCGGCAAAAGCGCTTGCCTGGCAAGCGCAAGGTCGTGAGTTTGGTTCCTGGTACCGGAGAAAAACCAAAAACCCCCCAAAAAAAAACACAAAAAAACAAACAAACAAAAAAAAAGCAAAGGAGAAAGTGCTTTTTAAAAATTGATGTCCTGTCCCCTTCTCCCACCTTTCCAGGAAGGCAAATGCTAAATAAAGAAAAATATACCTGCCTACTGAAATTCCACCCATTTTCCCTTCTTTTTTTTTGGTACCAGGAATTGAACTCAGGACCTTGCACTTGCCAGGCAGGTGCTCTGAGCTATATCCTTGGCCCCCATTTTCAACAGAGGAGGAGCCCTTACAAAATCTCGGAAGAAAGATGGGAAAAGGCCACAAAGAAACAACTCCCCAAAGTGCACAGCACGTTAGCAGTAAAGAGGGTAACCAGCAGTCACAGGAGGGCTCACTAAAACAAGTCTCCATCTTATTATCAGGACATGCGAACACCAACAGCTCACTGATTCACTTAAAAAAAAAGAAAGTTAAGCTACAGTGGTGACCGTGACCACAGAACACCTAGTAGAGCCCAGGGAAGGCACAAGCTGAAATGGGGGCTTCAAATGCTCCTATCCTTTCACCTGACAGAACCATCTTCTAAGAATTTCTTCTGAGAAAGCTACCTGTGGTGAACAGAAAGATTCCTGGTCAGAAAGGAATATCCTGCATTATTTATGTGACGGAAGACTGCAAAGGACCTAAATGCTCAGCAATGCAGAAATAGCTGGGACAAATTACAACAGCCCAACGATGTATTTTAAAATTACATTTAAAACGGGGAAATGAAGTGAGAAAGCACGACACTCAGCTGTATCTACAGTGTCCTCGCAGTCAGACTGGCACCCATCTGTGGCCGCATCCCCTGCCAGAGAAGAGACAGGAAGGAAAAGCATGGGCTGGCGCGTGCAAAGCCTCCCAAGCAGTGCCCTCCTCGACAGTGAGGCCTGCAGCCAGGGACCACACAACACTCCTGCAACTCCCTAATAAAGACATAACACAACCTGGAAACGGGAGAGAGATCTGAAACGACATTTCTCCAAAGATACCCAGCTGTCCAACATGCACACGAAAATGTGCTCAATGGCACCAGCCATCAGGGAAATGCAGGTCAGACCACAGAGAGACACCATCTCACACCCCCTGGGAGAGCCACAGGCAAAGGGACAGCTAACAGCAAGCAATGGCGTGGGACAGTGGCTGTGGAAAGCCGTCTGGCAGCTCCTCAGGTAAAGGGCCACGCATGGGCCTGGCAGTCTCACTCTGAGATAGAAGCCCACGTCCACACACAGACGTGTACATCAGTGTTCGTGGCAGCATTGTCTGCACAGCCGAACAGTGGGAGAACCCAACTGTGCAGCCAAGCATGACACAATAAGCAGGGTGCACATCCACAGGGTGGAGCGCCCTCCGCCCATCAACGCACATGAGGGACTTGTATGTGCCACAACCGGTGAACAACTCTACACCCCGTGCAAGCGGCAGGTGTCAGCTCACTTCCATGAAGTCTCCAGAGGCAGAGACAGGAAGCAGATTAGTGGCTGTCTAGGCTGGGGTGGGGAGATGTGGGGTGATAGCTAAGGGATATAATTAAAATGTTCTAAACTTGATTGTGATCAAGGGTGGGTCTCACTATGTAGCCCAGGCTGGCCTCAAACTCATGACAATCCTCCTGCCTCAGCCTTCCAGGTGCTAGTATTACAGGTGTGCACCACCAGATCTGACGACTGGTGCCCTTTAAATGGGTGAACAACATGGTGTACAACTAGCCTTTGATGAGGCTGTTCAGAATCCCAGATGAAGAGCGTCGCATGGTGCTGCACACCCATTTCCCCCACGCTGAGAGACTCATGCCAGCCAGGGCAACACTGTAAGACCCTGTCTCTAAACACTTAAGAAGAGAGAAATCCCAGATACAAGGTTCCCATGTGATGTTTTCTTCCTGAGACTTTCCATCTGTTTGGCTGAATTTTTTTAATCATTCTTTTAGGGTTATAAAAGAATCAAAGTGGCCAGGTGTGATGGCACATGACTGTAATCCCAGCACTCAGGAGGCTGAGGCAGGAGGATCATTGTGAGTTCAAGACCAGCCTGGGCTACAAAGTGAGCTCAAGGCCAGCCTGAACTGCATAGCAACACCCTGTCTCAAAAAGACTAAATAGGGGCTGGGGATTTAGCTCAGTGGCACAGCACCTGCCTGGCAAGTGCGAGGTCGTGAGTTCGATTCCTAGTACCAGAAAAAAAAAAACCAAAAAGACTAAATAAATAAATAAATAAATATAAGTGCCTGCCAAAGTACTGATACCTTTCCTAATGCAAACCATCACTCCAGCTCTGGGGTGAGCATGCCCCTCCTCCACAGTAGCTAGAGGGCTGTAAGGGGAGAGCCTCAGCCAGTGACAGGCAGGGGCTAGAGACCAAGCTTAGCGCCCCAGAGCCCCCCCATGTTTCTTTTTCCTTAACAAAAATTTTATCAGGACACATTTCCAGCACACACTGATCACATCCCTCATGTGGGGCTGGCACATGCGCAGACCACATCTTAATTCCTTTCCCATCCCCTTCCCTCCTCTCTTCCTCCACCTCTCGGTCTCCTTCCCTTTTGCAATAGAGCTATCCACCTGTTTCCTGTTTTATTTTGCTCTTTAAATTATTCATACTTTGTGCTTCTCATGTAAGAAATCATGCAACATTGAAGTTTGTGTGTCTGATTTATTTCACTTAGTATTATGGTTAGGGTTGGGGATATAGCTCAGCAGCATGACGCCTGACTGGCAAGTACAAGGTTGTGAGTTTTATTCCTGGTACCAAAACAACAACAACAGTGAAAAACAAAACAAAAAAATTAATTATGGTCTCAAGGTACATCTACTTTCCTATAAATGACTTGTTTATCCTTCTTGATGACACAGTAATACTCCATTGTGTATGAATACCAGTGTGCTTTATCCATTCATCTGTTGGCAGACATACAGGCTGCTTCAAAGATTTAGCTATTATGAGTTGCACTGCTATCAACATGGACACAAAGAAAAAACCAAAACAAAATATGGGTACAGCCAGGCATGGTGACACACACTTGTAATCCCAGTACTTGGGCTGAGGCAGGAGGATCTCTGCAAGTTTAAGGGCAACCTGGGCTACACAGTGAATTCAAGGCCAGCATGGACTACATGGTGAGACCCCATCCCAAAAAAAGGTGTGTAAAAAAACAAAAACAAACAAACAAAAAAAAATAAAAAAGGTGTGTGGGTGTTATCACTTGAATATGATGTCTTTAACTCTTTCAGAAAGATACCTAGAAGGGAAATACCTGGGTTGAATGGAATTTCTAGTTTTACTTTTGAGGAATCTCCATACTGATTTCCATAGCAGTTCTTCTAGTTTACAATAACACAGGAGAGCTCCTTTCTCCCTTGCAGCTTCCCCAGCGTTTGTTATTTGATTTCTTGATAACAGCCATTCTTTCTGGAGTAAGATGGAATCTGTGGTATTTTAATTTGCATGTTTCTGATGGTCAGAGATAGTGAACATTTTTC
>NW_004955555.1:2105545-2137130 GCF_000276665.1 Chinchilla lanigera | reverse complement strand
CGCTTGTCAGGCAGGCACTGTGCCGCTGAGCTAAATCCCCAGCCCCCTAATGTGTGTCTTCGTCCTGACCCCCTCAAAGCGAGAGGCAGACAAGGGCCCAGAAGTCCTGACCACTCTCCTGGGAGCCGGGCCATTCTTGGTAAGCACTCTTCTGCCAAGGGGAAGGGCCCCGTCGCCCTGCAGTCTTGGCTGGCTGTGCAGGGGGCACAGGCACCGGGCCCAACAGCTGCTGGCAGACCTGGGAGCGCTAAGCAGGGCTCTAGGAGGGCACTCTGGGCTTTGCCCACCCTACCCAACTCCACCCTAAGGGAGCAACAGTCGCGGTGCAGCGCTCTGTGCCTGAAGCTACACTGGGGACACAATGAGGACAGAGACAGCCCTGCTCTGGAGTTCCTGGTCCAGTAGGGGACACGGGCAGGAACGACCCAGAGAGGCAGGTCTTTTTCGGACAGGGAACCCGAAAAAGCTCAGCATGCAGATCCCAAGGCTGAGCCCAGGCCCAGAAAGGAAGGCGGCTCCCAGGAGCATGGTATGGTCAGAGTGGGCAAAAGCCCTCGAGGACAGCAAGGGGGAGGAAGAAGAAGGCCACCAAGGCTAAGCAGGGAGCTGGCTAGCGTGCCTGATGCCCGTGGCACACCCTTGCTGAAGGGAACAGGGAAGCAGGTCACCGGTCACAAAGGTGGAAAGGCAGAGCACTTAGCAGAACCGCAGCTCCCACCCCACGATGGGAAGCGGACCCGGGACCTGCTTACTCCCCTGGATGGGGAGATGGCACAGTAGATGGCGGACACACACGCCAACGGCTACAGCCACTGTCCTGCTACATGGAGAGGCCAGTGTCCCGGCTTGTGACGCACAGCAAGGCAGGACGAAGAAGGGTCTTGGCCTGAACTGCATTTCGCCAGGCTGGCTCAGAGACACTAGCGGCTGGCTGGCAGGGCGCCCCTCTACAACCCCTCCTCCTCTCTTCCACTTCCTCTTCTGGACCCAGGGTGACATGAGGACAGGGGCCAGTACTAAGACCCAGCAGAGCACTGTACTTCCTCCTCCACCTGCCGCGCCACACAGGCTCCTGCTCGGGCCAGCTACAGCACACGTGGTGTGGCCCAGGGGAGAACAGGGGCACGGAACCCAACGCCGCCTGCCCTCATGGTGCTTGGGCCATCTTCTGGGAGCCCACTTAGGGGTGCAGGGAAAGGCTGAAGGGCCCCGGAGGGTAAGCTAGAGCCAGCTGTGCAAACGGGGTGCCGTCCTGGGACAGATGTGATGTGCCGCTCCTCCCATGGCCTGAAGCCAGTGGTGTAGAGCCAAGAGGGTCCGGAGTGGCCAGGCAGGGTGGCAAGGCCAGGGTACGGTGGCCTCCTAGCTGCTGCGGAGGCAGGATAGGAAGTGATGGGTGTAACAAGGTCTGCTTTTTGACACTGCTGTGGCCGCTGAGGTGGCTGGGGAAGGAGCAGACCAGCCTTCAGGGCAAGCAGGGCAGCGAAGTGGCAGTAAGAGCTGCCAGGTGGCAAGGAATGCAGGGCCGGCCATGTGCACGGACAAACAGCCCTGGGCGCAGCCTTCCTCTCCTCCACCCTTAACTTCCGAGGCCCCATCTCAGGTGACAGGCGCTCCCAGACACCCAGCCTGGGCCATTTCTTAGCAGACCCGCTCTGCCCAAGTCCTTAAGGCTCCCAGAGGGGCTCAGCTCCTCCCAGCAGCCAGACCACTGCGGAGTCAGGTCCAGTGGGGGGAGATGGGCTCAAACAAATAACAACAATGAGGCAGCGCCATGGGAACCCAAGAGAGCGCAGGACTCTGCCTAGGGACTGAGGCGAGGAGGCGACACAAGCCAGCCCAGAAGGAAGAGCAGGAGTGAGCCAAGGATGGCGGGGGCTGGCGAGGACACTGTGGGCTGGGTCGGGCGGCAGGCAGCTGGGTTTCAGTGTGGGAAGGGGCTCAGTCTGTGTGTCTAGAGCAGAACCTTCCTCCTGGGGCACCAGCTCCCCACTGCTGTCTGGGGTCCTGCCACCCTGTGAGCCTGTTTCCCCTCTGGCTACTGTGAAGAAAAGTACAAGCCAGTACAGCTGCTCTTGCCTGCAATCTCAGCAGTCTGCAGGCTGAGGCAGGAAGATCTCAAGTTCAAGGCCCACTTGGGCTACATAGAGGTCAAGGTCAGTATGAGATCAGTTATAAACCAAGATCATCTCTCCAAAAAAAAAAGAGAAACAAAAAGAAACGAACAAATACACAGAGAGCTTACACCCAGTAAACACCACATACAATGTAACTGTGACAACCCTATCACCAGAAGCATGACCCTTCTATACTTGGTCACTTCCCGGGGGTCTGCTTTCACCTCTGAGCACCCCCTCACTCCCTGCCCCTCCTCGTTCTGAGGACCAAGTGAGCTCAACGGGAAGGTGCCTGTGTTGGCAAACGGGGAGGCTACACCCACACGGGCAGCTCTGGCGACATGGCTGATGGCAGCTGCCGCAGCCTGAGACTGGTGAGGGTGGAGCACATGAGTTTGACCCCAGGGGGTGCTAAGTGCCAAGCTCACAAGAGGGCCGCCCACCAACCAGGAAGTCTGGAATCACCAGCCTGCTCATGGCCCAGGCTCCCGCAGGGAGGGGGCCGGTGCCAGCGAGTCACATGAGCCGAGTGCTGCAGCTGGCAGCAGGCGTGTCCGACACCCACCCCCACCGCCACCGCAACTCCACTCAGCTGCCTGGAGGCAGACGGAGGGGCGCGAGCCACGTCTGGGCGCCCACTGCACACCTCCTACCACAGAGCCATCCACCACCAACGCACCCACGCGAGCCTGTGCGGAGCCAGGCACTGAGAGGGTTCTGGGGACACAGGCAGGCGAAGCCCGGGATGAGCCCTGCCTTCTAGGAACCTCCTTCCTAGTGTGGGAAACGCAGCCAAGCACACGGACCTCTCCAAGCCCTCTGGCACCCAGCATCTGAACCCCCGTCCGCAGCCGGGGAACCCTGTCCACATCTCCCCACCACCCTAACGTGAGACAGCAGCTCCGGCCTACGGGCACCTGGCGGGCCAGGTCAGCAGGTGCAGCGCTGCTTCTCGAGGCTCTGTGCTGCCCCCAGAGTCAAAAGCTTGGTCCAAAAGGCTTCACAAATGGGGAAAGTGGCACAGAGAGGCTGAGGGATTTGCCCAAGGTCAGGCTGTGCAGTTTGCACACGGCTCCTAACCAGCAGCCATCCAGCCCGCATGCCTGTACCTCCCGGCAAGGGGAGAGGGGACGACACTTACGTCCTGAAAAGGGGGAGGAGGGCAGGCTGACAGGCAGTGACGTGACCTCAGTCAGCATTCTGTGCCCTTACTGTGTGCCTGTGACAGCTGGCTTGTTCTGGTACAGATTAATTTAATCCCCAGCCACATACGAAGAGAGACACTGAGGCAAAGAAGCTAAATGATACTCTCAAGACCAAAGCTAAGGGCTGGGGATGTAGCTCAGTGGCACAAGCGCCTGCCTGGTAAGCATAAGGTCCTGAGTTTGACTCCTGGTACCAAAAAAAAAAAAAAAAACACATATCAAGACCAAAGCTAATCTGAGCAGCTACTTTGAAATAACAATACACAATATATTAACAATTGTTAATCTCCTATTATTTTGTTTTCAAATTCTGTTTTGGTTTTTTGGGGGCGTTTTTGTTTTGTTTCGTTTTTCCGGTACCGGGAATTGAACTCACGACCTTGCACTTGCCAGGCAGACACTGTGCCACTGAGCTAAATCCCCAGCCCCTAAAAGTACATTCATTTTTATTTTGTGTTTTTGTTTTTTTTTTTCCAGTACCAGGAATTGAACTCATGACCTTGCACTTGCCAGACACGTGCTGTGCCGCTGAGCTAAATCCCCAGGCCCTCAAATTCTGTATTATTGGGTTTTTCTAAAAAAAAAAAAAAAAAAAAAAAAAAAGACCAAAGCTAGACCAATCCGTTTGAGCTCTGTGTTGCCCCTTGTCTTATTACAGATTTTTGGCAGGGGCCAGCCTTGGGGACTGAACTCAGTATTTTTGCACTGAGCTGTATCACTAGCCCTTTTCAAATTGGCCTTGAGGGTCTGACTAAGTCACCAAATGGCCCAGGATGAGTCCGAGCTTGCAATCTTCCTGCCTCAGCCTACCAGAGTGGTGGAATTACAGACATGTGCCACCACACTCAGCTTACAATTTTCAAGGTATAGGAACAAGGCCCTCTATGGAGTCTCTATTCTCTTGCTGGAAACCTTGGGTCAGGCCTGTTCTAGAACTTGAAATTTTCTAGATTTTATGAGTGACAGGTATCTATACACTGTTAGGCCCTAAGGGGCTTGGACAACCTGCAGTGCTGCAGAGGTGGTTACCTGAAGACAACCCACGAGGGGTACGAGCCTTGAGTTCACAGGCCACGCACACCCATACCCCACCCAAGGGGGCAGGATGCGCTGGGCAGGCCAAGCCTGTTCCTAGGGGTGAGGAGGGGAGGGGCTCAGAGATCCAGAAGGGCACAGATGTGGGGGTACCCCTACAGGTGTTACCAATACCATTGGCTATGATAAACCTGGGGGAGGGAAGAAGGTTCAGATAAACTCGATGATGAAATCAGTGAAGTCAAATGTCAGCTCTCAGCCAATTTGAGGCCCTGTGACGCCTACAGCCTATAGGCTCAAGCCCACAGCCACCTCCTTCTGTGCCACCTGGTCCCTTGGGTTGTGTTTCAAACATTTTTCAAGCCAGGTAGCAGGCAGCATATGCCCGTAAACCTGCACTGGAAGACGCTGAGGCAGGTGGGCTACAAGTTCAACCCCAGCCTGGATAATTTAGTGATTCAGTGAGACCCTGTCTTCAAAAAGTAAAAAGTAAAATGAAATAAAATACCAAAAGGGGCTGGGAATGCAGCTCAGTGCAAAAGCCCTGGGTCCAAGCATCAGTGGAAAAAAAAATGCACGCTGTCAGGGCCTGTCCTCTGTGCCCCCGCTTATCTGTCCCGTGATGTCCCTGCTCCCTCTGCATACTACACACTGTTCCTCACCTGGTGACTCCTGGGACTTCTTTATCAGACACCCCGCCCTGCCTCTGCCCGCACACACCCTGGCCTGATGGGAGCTGTTACTGGTTTCCCTCACCCCCCATGACCCGCACAGAGGCAGGGACTGGCTGTCTTCTACCCCCGCCCCTAGCACCCGGCACACTTGGGCTGGACAAACCAGCTGCTCTATTACCAGGTCACTGTCCAGCAAGGATATGTACCACTGTGTAGCTCTGGAAGAATCAGAACATGGCAGGGCCGACCATCAGAATAAGCGTCACACAAGCGGCTGCACACCCTCCTGGGACCCAGCGACCCCTCCGGAATGCCTACAGGCCTGGCCCTCAGCTCTGCCGGTGCCCCTGTCAACTCCATTTTAAAAAGGGTTACGCTGCAGAGGGAGAAACCACACAGCACACTGACCTGAGCGCGTGCTGCCCAAGCTCCCATGGCCAGCACAAGAACAGGCTCGAGGGCACACCACCCAGGTCTAACAATCACTTGTCACTGCTCATTGCACCCTTGCTGGGTGCTTTCTGGACCCAGGAAAGAGTCCCAGCCTGGCCTCTTACTGGCAGCTGTGTGACTTTAGGAAAGTTCCTTTACCTATCTATGCCACCATTTCCCACCTACAAATTGGGATGGACAGCATCTACCTGCCAGGGTAGCTATGAGATTTAAGTGGGACAGTACAACGAAGACACTTAGACCAGGGCTGGAGCATAGGGGCCAAAGCCTACTGTGACCAATAAGGTAGCCCAGAGAGCAGGCCACGAAGGTCACCAGGCCCCACGCTCTCCTGTGGCAGGCAGCCTCTCCTGCCTCAGCTCAGACCAGCCAACCCAGCCACCTGGGAACCTGGGTGGATGCGCTGAACAAGAGGCCCCAAGCACAGGGACAGGCACGCTAGCTGTCAGAAAGGCCTTGGGAACTTTTCTAACAAATTCGCAGCCCCTACACTCCCAGGATGACCGGGCAGCAGCCAGTGCAGGCAGGGCCTGTGGTACTGCGAGCCAGGGCCCGAGAGGGCTCCCAGAATGCTCTCACTCCCAGAAACACCCTCAATGGCTCTTCTAACAATCGCTTGTCACTGCTCATTGCACCCTTGCTGGGTGCTTTCTGGACCCAGGAAAGATGCACAGGCTACCTGCAGACTTGAGGACCAGCTCCTGCTCTATCACAAACTCAACTTGCCACCCCCAAGGTGTTTCCAAAATACCACCGTGGGGTACCTGATCCAAGAGAAAACCTCATTTCCTGATATGCATCCTGTGAGGCAGACAGGTCAGAGAGGTAACTTGCATGTGGCCTCTGTCCTGGCATTAAAGATGCCAGGTGAACACAAGCCAAGACCCAGAGGCACAAGAACCTGGGCATTCTGCCCGGGTGTACTGGCACTGGGAGCTGCTGGGCCAGGGAGCAGGCGCACACCCCAGCCCTGGCACCCGATCATGGCCCCACGGCCGAGGCCGGAGTGGCAAGGCCACGCTCTCCAGTCATCAGCTGCACAGAAGGCTGGGCCAATGCTTCCAGCCTGGAACCCTGGTACCCTGACTGCCTCACAGACTAGCAGTCAACATTGCTGATTTAGCTTTAGCTCAGAGAGGCTGGGCAACTTGCCCACGGTCATCCAGCTGGTAACAGAGACACAGTCAGGCCTGGAGCCGGAGGACTCTCCTGGGCGTTGGGGCACTGATCTTGAGGAGCGGGCCTGAGGGACATCAAGATGGGGGCACAGGGACAAGGACATGTGGACGCTGAGGCACAGAGGGGTTGCGGGTAGGGCAGAGCAATGTGGTGACTGGAGCCAACAGGGAGGCAGGCAATGGCTGAGGCACTGGGCTCCCCACTTAGTCCTCGGCGGCGTCCCCAGGAAAGCAAACGCTGTCAGCTGCGTGTTACGGACAGAAACGCCAAGGCCCAGAAAGAACTCGGCCCAAGTCACACCCCTACCGACTCCAGCAGCAGAAGGGAGGCTGGGCCAAGATGAAATCAGAGCCGCTCCCCTTGACCCCACTCCCTGCTCCCCAGCAATGCCGCCACTCATGCCAAGCCAGCCGATGCTTTTAACCCAGGGCCTCGGCACTGCTGACAGATGCGCTTCTACTTGTCAAACCAGTTTCGGGACTGAAGGTGCAGCGCAGGTTTCAATGAGAACAGACGGTATGGCCTTTCCACCCCCTTAGATCTGCACTTGGAAACACTGTGGCCACTGCCCCCAACCCCCAAACTCAGGTGGTCAGAGAACATCACGTCACAGGAGGGTAGGAAACCCAGTCACACCCCAGGACTGCTGATCAGGGAGCGGGAGTGGTTCATGGGCAATTCGGGAGGGCGGGGGACAAGTCTCGGGGCATCATGTGCCCTGATCACAAGTTCCTCTCACACGCTGGTCCTGCAAACCTCACACAGCGCAGCTGCAAGCAGGAGGCCCACAGAGCCTTGGGTTATTCCTGTAGCGTGGTCTGGAATGGCTCCCAGCATGATGCCGGCCATGGTCCTCAAGAGCTGGGGCTGCAGCTTCTGCCTCTTGTGGTGGGGTACAGCTGGCCAGCGCCCCTCCCCTGGCACCCACGTGCTAGCCTGGCAGCCCTGAAGCAGCCTCTTCCACTCACGACTTCCACCCGCCTCCTCACTGAGCTTCACTTCCCTCCCCACACACCTGGCTCTGGGTCTCCACCCCCACGGCCACCCCTCCACTCAGCCCAGGTGATCTGCAGGGCAGAGATGCCAGCCCTGTTTTACACAGGGCAACAAACAATGCCCAGCAAGAAGCCACAGGGCTTAAGTGGTCAGGGCTTACCCAGGGGCCTCCCTTCCCAGGCAGCTCAGCCCCCCTGCTAGATGGCTCCTGGAGGCAGAGAGCAGAGAGGGACAGGGGACGGACTCAGATCACCTCTCATTCCCACAGAGAGGGCATCAAGGAGAGCAGATAGCAGAATGTGAGGTGGCCACTGTGAGGACAGCAGGCAGGTCCCCAGTGCTGGAATGCTGGCATATGGGGGGCTGGTCTGGGACCCTCCTGCACCTCCCAACCTAGGCAGCTGCTTCATCTCCACCTCCATTAAGAGGCACAAGAGCTTCTAGATAACCAAGTCTCCCTCAGTTCACCTGCACCAGCTCCTTTGTCACCCCTCAGCCTGGGCTAAGGTCATGCCACTCAGCAGGGCCCAGGCAGACTCCTTCATCAGCCCTTCTGCTAGGCCCACAGCCCCAATTCACCCTATGTGCTCCCGGGGTCACAGACCAACCTACTTCCCACCCCTGTTCCAGATGCACCGCTCCCTGCAGCCCGAGCCTCCCCCAAGCCTCCACACCTCTCAGATGGGCCACGACTAACCTTCTACACTTTGGTTCCTTTTGTACCGTGGTGAGTCCTCGGCCGCCCACAGTCCCAAGGCTGGTCAACAACCCCACCATCCTCCCTTCGCAAAGGCTGTCACCTGCTCCTTAGTGTTGACAGGCCCTCGTATTTTTCTGCCCTGTAAATCCCACTGTCTAAAATCATGGATTGCAAAACACCCCCACCCCAGGCCAAAGATCGCCCAACCTCCTCAGTGCCAGGCCAACTCCTCAAGCCCCCACTGGGACAGACCCTAGGGAGGACACCTCCCTTCCCTCAAACCCTCTCCCTGCCTCTCTGAGACCACCCATGAGAAACAGCAGCCAAACACCGATCTGCTCGAAGACACCTGCTCCTTATGTGGCAAGACACAAGGGCTATTTTAATTCTCACAACTAAGAAATAAGCACCTCCGTTTGCTCAAAAAGAGCACAGGGCGTGCAGAGATGAACACAAGGTCCAGTCTCTTCTGGGAAACTGCAGACCAGAAATTTTACCCACAATCATGGCAAACTCTCCAACTGTGCTCACCACTGACCCTCCAGCCCCCAAACCGGCCACCACCACCATCCCTCTCTGCTGGCCCCTAAAACAACCAACCTAGCTTAGAAACGACTGCAGCTGCATGAAAGCTCACCCGGGCCAGCCTTTTTTCATACACGATTTTACTTACTCTTCTTATAGACCTGTGCTATGGGTACTGCCACCCACTTTACAGATGGCAAAACTGAGCCTTGAGGCACTTAAGATAACCATCCTAATGTTGCAAAGTAGGTACGTACAGGGTCAGGACTGGACCCGTAGCCTCTGCCCTTAACCACCTGGCTGCACCTCTACCTCTCTGGGCCTTTCTCCTTCCCACACTTCACCCCTCGGAGTGGATACCAGACTACAGCCAGAGCCCATGCTGGCTCTTCTGTTCTGGTTCCTGATGCCTGCCAACCCCAAACTGACCACCTAGCCCTGAGGTCTGAAGTCCAAGTCTCAATGCTAGGAGTCTTAAATTAATCTCTCTGACAATAACAAGCCAAATTGGCATTTATGGTGGGCTCCCTGTGTGTTCTGTTTCCAGCAACCACATTTTCCACCCTCACATCAAAGCGAGCAATTCCTCCAAGGCCCACCGACTGGCAACAGTACCTCCCTTTCGCTGGGCCCAGCAGATCAACTTCCGTAGGACCATGGCCAGCTGGTGCCCTCTCTTCACAGGCTCTGCTCCAGCCGAACTGGCAGGCTCTCCCACACGGAAGAGGGCTCAGCTGTGCTGTCCCTTTCCCCAGCACCCTTCCACGCTCCTGGCTCTGTGGCCCCACACACCCCTCCAGTCTCCCTTTCACCTCCAACACTGGCCAGATCCTCTCCAGGGGGCCTAGAATCCATGCACCACAAGCCCCTCTCCCGACCCAGGACCCCCGACTTCTTGCTCTCGTTTTCTACTGACCAGAAACTCTGAATCCTGACTTACATACATTCCCTGACTTGTTCCCAGGGAAAAAAAAGGGGATCCTTCTCTAGCCAGGCCCCAAAGTTCCTCTGCTTCTGAATCATGGAAAATCCTCTGCTTCCCTTTTGAGGGGAAGAGGAGAGGGCATGCAATGAACTTTCTTTTCATTCCAACACCTAACACAGCCCGGGATTCGCTCCCCCGACAGCAAAATGACCACAGTCTCCGCTCCTTTTCTGGGACTCGGACTCCCTTTTCTAACGCCAGGATTTACCAATTCCTCTGCAGCCACAGTCCAGGTGTACACCTCTTCCTCCTTTCAGCCAACAAAGTGATCTGCATGACCACCCCTTGTTCCGAAGCTTGTAGACCACGACTTTACCTCGTGACGTTTCCACGGGCCTATGAAACCCGTCCAGCGATCCTTTCTGGGCCAGTGTTGACCCATTCTTGCCCTTCAACTGCCAGCTCTTTCCTTCTTTGGGGGAACTATGAACTCGAAGGCCTGCCACCCTCCCAGCCTCGCAGGATTCGCTCAGGATTCGCCTCAGCACTCCAACTTTAACTGCCCATGGTTCTAAATCGTAAAAGCAGCATCCTCAGCGTGCCGGCGGGGGTACAGAAAACCCATACTTTCCACCTTCGCAACCCAACGGCCACCCCCTCTCTAAAAGCCTCCAACCCTAAACGGACCATTGCGTCCCTAAAGCAACACTGTGTGTAATACATTGAAAGCCACCCGCGTCCCGGGCCCGCCTTGACCCCTCTGGACTCCCCGGTCCCCCTCGAGCCGCCCCCGCGCCCCCACAGTAGCTACCGTGTCTCCAGGGATCTTTGGGCTCCACAGCTCCGGACACGATGTCCTCGTCCGAGGGGAACGTGACGCGCTTGGCTGCAGCCTTGAGGCGCCCGTCAGCCGGGGGCGATGCGGGGCTGGGAGACCCGGGCTCGGCGGGGGCCTCCTCGGCGTCGGTTTCGGCTTCGGCTTCGGCTTCGGCTTCGGCGTCGGCGCCCGGCTCGGGCGGCGCCTCCTGCGGCTGGATCTCCATCGCCGCCGCCGCCTCCTCAAGGGGGCCCCGGGGACATGCCCCGGGCCCCGGACTCGTCTCTCCCGGCCCGCCCGCCGTCCCGGGGCATGGGCTCCGCTGCTGCTTCAGGCGCCGCCTCCGTCCCCTCTCCTTGTCGTCGTTGTCGTCGTCGCCGGGAGCCCAAGCGCGCCTCCGCTGAGCCCCGCGCGTGCCTGCTCTTTCCTCTTCGCACTTTCGCTAAAGGCCGAGGAGTCCGCGGCGTATTAAGAAAGGCGTAAAATGTAAGTAAGCTATTTTCAGGAAGACTTACCCAGCGTGAAACATGAAGAACGAAACAAAGAACAGAAGGAGGCACGGGAAAAAGAAACGTGAGCAACGAATCTGCAGAGCCGGAACTGCAGAATATAAGGGGCGGGACGAGGTAGACGCCGTCTCCCAGAGCAGCGCGCACGCGCGAACCTGACCCGTCCCCCTCCCCTCGCCCCGCCCCCAGCCCTTTTCCCGCCCCGCCTCCGCCTCGATAACTATGTTCAGCCTGCCGCACATTCGTCACGGATCCAAGTCCTAGGAAGGGAACGGAGTTGAATACAGTAAAAACATGTGTTGGGCTAGGCCACCTGGCGACGAGAGATTAAACGGATAGAGTCGTTGAAGGCAAGAGGATAGGTGCTCCGCTGAATATGTGATTACTTAGAGGTGTTGTGTGCTGACCGAGGGCGCCTGTCTGAACTCTGAATCCGCTGCCGTTTTGCTAACTCTAGCCTTCAGTTTACAGACTGCAGTTTCATCAGTAGTTCTGTGTATCTTGGCAGCGCTGCATAAACTGTAAATTATAATATTAAAATAAATATGGGTCCGTGAGGTGTATCCTATACCTGATCCAAAAATTGGGAAATTCCAAAGAAGAGAGATGAATCTGCCGATCCAAACACCTGACAATGAAGGTAGATAACCAAACCAGGCACGAACCAGCGCGACCGCAAGCCACGCCCCCAGGGCGCAATTCAGTCGCTCAGGATTCGCCTCAGCACTTTCGCTATGCTTTTCCAGCCCACAGAGCACTCATCGCGCTGTTGAATCCTTAAAAGGGGCTCTGGGCGGAGCAAGCCACATCGTTGCCAAGGCAATTAGGGAGGGAGGCCGGAGGCTTGCCAAAAGGAGCGTAATGAATGCACAGGTGGGGCATCTGAGATTCGCTGATTGCCCCATTCAGCATCACCTGCAACCGCGTTTTCGCGACACAACGTCAATTCTTATTAGAAGGCTTCACTTAAATTTTGAATTTGGGACAAGAAGCCAGGTGTGGTGGTGCCTGGAGCTTAAGGCAAGAGGATCGCCGTGAGTTCGAGGCGGGCCTGAACTACAGAGCGAGACTCTGACTCCAAAAAGGTGACAAGAACTATTTTTTTATATCATCTGTGGATGATACTAGTGGCAGGAGGTTAAAGGAAGCATATATGGACTGCAAACCCAGAAGGGAATGCAGATAGGGCGAAGCCTCACACTAACGAGTACTCCTCAGCTTTTTCTCCTTCACCCTGCACCATTCTCTCCACATGTGAGGATGCGAATCAGCTGCCTGCTGAGTGTGGGCCACTCCTCCCGACATCGGGACAGCAGAAGGCACACCTGTGCGCGACCATGTGCCCCAGTATGAGCCACACTCCTCCCCTTGGAAAGCTCCACCCCTGGTTGAGTTGAAAGGGCCCCAGCCGCTGTGGGAGAACAGTAGGGCACAATTCCTGCACATTTTAACAGGTTCCTCCTCTGCCCAGTCCCACCAGATCCAGATGCTGGATAACCACCCTTCCACCTCCCAAAGAAGACCCAGTCGCCTAGCCAGGCCAGACATTCAGAAAGAAAATCGAGAGTTGTGTTGCCCTGGGATGATCGGTTCTTTAGCAGGAGGGGAGCAATGGGGGAATTTTACAACCTCTTGAATACAGTTCCCTGCTCTACAGTTTGCCCTCCTTCATCCCTGCTCTCCGCCCTGTCTTCAAGAGCTGGCACCAGACCCATATTTGGGAGAGTTCAGAGCTCTTTGAGGTAGAACAGTCCTTTCAGTGGCATCAGAATTCCTGGGGGTGAAGTGTTACTGAACAGACCCTGGAGGTGCTCAGGCCCCAGAGTTCTTGGTCAGGGTCACTGGGATGGAAGCCTGGGATAGCGCAGCTAAGCCCACAGCAGAAGGAGGAACACAGTAACGTCTTCATGGCTTGAAGGTGTACGAAATAATGTCACTGCAGCGAAGCAGAGCTTCCGCCTGCACACCTATGGGAGTCTGCAGCTGTGACACGTAGAAGTTGGCCACATCAAGGTCGGTGGCTCCGAAGTGGGCAGTCACGTGCACACCCTCGTGCAATGTGAAGCTCACCTGGCGACCCACCATGGCCAGCACGCTGCGCAGGTAGCGCTCTCGAAGGGTGGCTCGGGCACGCTGTTCCTGGGATTCCCGAGATTCTTGACCTACAGGACCCTCTTGGCTTCCAGGAGCTTCTGGCTTCAGGTGGGCCCTGCGTCCATCAGGGGCAAAGCCACGGCTCAAGCCATCAGGGCCGCGGGGGAGCCGGAGCACGGGCACTGGAACTGGAAGGGCCAGAGGAGTCTGCATTGTGCCCGCTATTCAGGGAGAAAGGACAGGGGAGCCATTAGGTGGGGCTGTGGAGCTCCAGCAGGGAGCTTTCCAGCGCCTCACGTAACCTGTCTGAGTCTCCTCCTAAAATCTGCCTCACCCCTCCCCAAGCTCCTCCCCCCCAGGAACGGGCACCACCACGACTGTTTGGGCAGTGGTTTGGACCAGAATCAAAGTGTCACACACACAAGCTCTATGGAGGCAGGGACTTTTGCCTGTTTTTAGCATGATTGTATTCCAGTTCTGGGCAATAAGTATTTGCCAAAAAATAAACTCACCCCCACCCACCCACACACAGACTATCTAATCCATCAGATCTCATATTCCAAGAAGATTCCCACTCACATGGAGCCAGCTGGAAAAGGTGTCTCCTGGCCAAATCTAGAATGACTCGAATGTTAAAATAATGAAAACTACATAGGCTGGGCATGGTTGTGCACGCCTGTAATCCCATCACTCAGGAGGCTGAGGCAGAAGGACTGTTGCAAGTTCAAGACCAGCCTGGGCTACAAAGTGAGCTCAAGGGAAGCCTGAACTGCATAGGGAGACCCTATCTCAAAAAAAAAAAAAAAGCCAAAAACAAAAAAGAAAGAAAGAAAACTATAAGCTGGGCCTAGTGACCGCACCTATAATCCCAGAATTTGGGGATAAGGCAGGAAGATTGTGAGTTTGAGGCCAGCCTGAGCTACACAGCAAGACCCAGTCTCAATGTTACAAAGTTTAAAATAGGGTTGGGGATGCAGCTCAGTGGTGAATTGCTCACTTACCATGTTAGAGGCCCTGGGTTTGATCCCCAGCACCGCAAAATAAATACATAATGAAACCTGAGTATGGGGAAGCACGCAGGCAATTCCAGCATTTGGGAAACCGAGGCTGGAGGATCACTGTGAGTCAAGGCCAGCCAGCCTGGGCTACATGGAAAGACCCTGTCTCAAAACAAAACAGCCAGGTGTGCTGGTGTACCCCTGTAATCCTAGCACTCGGGAGGCTGAGGCAAGAGGGTCGCTATGAGCTCAAGGCCAGCCTAGGCTATGTAGTGAGACTCTGTCTCAAAAAACAAAACAAAACACAACACAACAGATTACCAAACTCAAACTGAAGGACATTCAACCAATGACAAAAACTAGGCTGGCCTCCTAAAAGACACCAAAACACCACAGAAGACAAAGGAGGGCTTAGAAACAAATAGATTATAGCCGTCCACACCCTAACACTTCTCGCCCCTCCACGGCCACCACCCTGGGCAACCTGTCACTTCCTGCAGGCACTCAAGGAGGCTCAGCATTGGGCCCCCGGGTTTCACCTTCACTGCTGGGTCTGTGCCCTCGCCCGGGCCCCAGGCACCCTGTTGTCTTCCAGGTCAGCTCGCAGCCCTCCTCTCTCAAAGCCAAAGTCAGGGCGTGAGCTCAAGGCCAGCCTGAACTGCACAGTGAGACCCTGTCTCAAAAAGACAAAAAAATATATATATAGTAAATAAACCAGCAACATAGTTCTTTTGGGGCTGGGGATATAGCTCAGTGGCATATAAGCGCCTGCCTGACAAGTGCAAGGTCGTGAGTTCGATCCCCGGTACCGCAAAAAAAAAAAAAAAAAAAAAAAAAAAACCATAGTTCTTTCATTCATCAGTGTCAATTGTGTATCTGTTTCTGTGGGGGTTTTTGTTCCTGTGTTTTTCTTTTCTTTTTGTTGTTCAGTACTGAGAATTAGCTGTACTGAGAATTGGTGGTGTACGCCTATAATCCCAGCACTCAGGAGGCTGAGGCAGGAGGATGCAAGTTCGAGACCAGCCTGGGCTACATAGTGAGCTCAAGGCCAGCCTGAACTGCAGAGTGAGACCCTGTCTCAAAAACAAACAAAACAAAACAAAGTACTGAGACTTGAACCCAGAGCACCATATATAGTAGGCAAGCCTTCTACCACTGAGCTGCATCTCCAGATTTTTAATATTTTTTTAATTTTTTAATATTTATTTAATTTTTGCAGTATTGGGAATTGAACCCAGGGCTTTCCCATTAAACTACATCCCCAGACCATTTTTATATTTTCTATTTTGAGACAGGGTTTTGCTAAGTGGCTCAGTTGGCCAGACTGGGCTCAAACACAATCCTCTGGCCTCAGCCTTTCAGAGTGCTGGGGTTACAGGCCTGCATTACCATATCCAGCTCTTTTTATTATTTTGAAGATAGGGTCTTCATAAAATCCCTAGGCTGGCCTGGAGCTTGGGATTCTCCTGCCTCAGCCTCCCGTGCAACTGGGATTATAGTCATATGCCACTTGGCTGTGTTATTCTTTTACACACCCAGCGGTACTGTAGATGTGTTAATGTATCACCACAAAAGAGTGGGTACACCATGCTGCCATGTCACAGGGGCCACAATGTTATTAGTCATTTTTCAGCTCCATTATAATCTTATGGGACCACCATTCCTTCACTGACGGAAAAATCGTTATGTGGCAGGTGGCATATGCTGCCTCTTCATCTTTTGAGAGAGACATGCACCATTACTTTGCAACTCCATCCCACCCCAGTTAATGGAAGGGGGAGCTGGTAAATATCTGTTGAAGGCCTATAAAGATTCACCAGTCCCACTGGGCATGGTGGCACATGTCTGTAAATCCAGCTAGCTACTCAGGAGGCTGAGGCAGAAGGGTAGCAAGTTTGAGGCCTGCGTGGGCAACTTAGCGAGACCCTGTCACAAAATTTTAAAAGGCTGAGGATGGGGCTGGGGATTTAGCTCAGTGGCACAGCGCCTGCCTGGCAAGCGCAAGGTTGTGAGTTCGATTCCCGGTACAGGGGAAAAAAAAAAAAAAAAGGCTGAGGATGTAGCTCAGTAGTAGAATATTGCTAGGTTGGAGCCTGAGGTTTTTTTGTTTTTTTTTGGTTTTTTTTTGATGCTCAGTATTGCAAGAAATTAAAAATGCACCCATCCAAGAACAGTTACTCAGCTTCATGGAAGTGGTGCCTGATTCTAGAATCTCAAAGTCCATCAATATAAAAAGCCAGGCATAGCAGCGCTCTCCTATAATCCCAGCACTCAGGAAGCTAAGGCAGGAAGATCACTGCAAGGGTTTTTTTTGTTTTGTTTTGTCTTGCTATGACAGGGTCTTGCTATGTAGTTCAGGCTGGTCTTGAGTGCACTTTGTAGCCCAGGCTGGTCTCAAACTCTCAATGATCCTCCTGCCTCAGCCTCCTAAGTGCTGGGATTACAGGAATGTGCCCCCATGCCTGGCGATCGCTGCCAAGTTTGAGGCCAGCCTGGGCTATATAGTGAAACCCTATCTCAAAAAGACAAAAAATAAATACATAAATAAAATTTTAAAGAAAGATAAAAACAAAAACTCTTCCACTTTACCCAGTATGATTGACACATCTACACACCCGCTATTCAGGGTATGGACAGGCTGGGGCGGTCTTGGGAAACACATCTAGGGTTGAGATAGCCTGGTCCTGCACTCCCAGACTCACAGTCCACTAAGGCACAGATTCTTCCCAAGACAAGTAGAGTGGAGTGGGCAGGGCAGGGCAAAAGGAGCCCTGAGCAGAGGGGATGTGGTTTGCCCAGCTGGTGGTTTCCACAAAAGGGACTCAGAAAGAACCCCTAAGATAAAATCACCTGTGAGCACTGGTTGGGATAAAATAAGGAATCAGCCAGGAGAGCTTCAGGGAGAATGAGCCAGTCAGGGCAATAGCCAACTGCACCGACCCAGCAAAAGCAGGGAGGCACAGCTCGGAGGTTTATTCTGAGGAGCGGGGGCAGGGACAGATTGTGCTGAGAACCCGGCCCTCTGCAGAGTGAGACAGGAGCCACAGGAAGGTTCCGAGCAGAGGAACCAATCCCCAGGTAGAGGATGATGGTGCTTAGGGGCGGGGAGTGAGGGCAAGAAATGGGGTCTGATCCTGGTGTTTTGAAGGTTGAAAGCCCTCACTGATGAATGCATCTGTAGGCTGAGGAAAAAGGAGTCACAAAGACTGCAAGGATTTTTCCCACATGGAAGAGGCCAGGATAAATGGGATTCAGGGCTGGTTAAATTATTTTATTTGTCCACTGTTACTCCAATTTAGTTAAAGGCTAAAGCCCCCAGGACCTTCCTCCAACCCAGGTTGATACTTGAGTGTTTTCAGAGAAGCACCCTAGTGTCCAGGCTTAGTAACCAATGAAGGATTGATGGGAGTTAAGTATCTGACCAAAAATGATGTTAAATCTCTGGTTTAAACAAAATTAAACTGGGCCTGGTAGTGCACGCATGTAATACCAGCACTCTCAGAGGTTGGGGCAGGAGATTGCAAGTTCAAGCCCCTGGACAATTTAGTATTTGGTGAGAGCCTCTTAACATAAAAATGTTTTTAAACCGGGTGTGGTGTCGTATGCCTCTAATCCCAGCACCTGGGAGGCTGAGGCAGGAGGATTGCCTGAGTTTGAGGCCAGCCTGGGCTACAGAGTGAGTTCAAGGCCAGCCTGACCTACACAGCAAGGCCCTGCTTCAAAAAATGTTTTTTAAAGGACTGGGGAAAGGCTGCAGCACATTTAATTTAATTTCTGCAGCACATACACAAAAAAAGGGCTAGGGATGTAGCTCAATATGAAAATCTAGGGTTCAACCCCCCCAATACCACCAGAAATAAAAAAAGGGCCAATAGAGTGCCTTTTTTCTCTACTAAGAAAAAACAAGAGATATGGTCACATGCAAGTAATCCCCACTTTCTACTGAGGACCTGAAGCTGGGAAATGTCAAATCATTTACTGGGTACAGGCTGGTGGTGGCAGGCAAAGGGCACCAACTCTGGCTTGCCTGACAAAGGAGCAGCGGCCCTCACCACCTAACCAATGCAGACTTCTTCCACCTGCCCTGGAGGAGCCTTTCAAGGTTCTGGAGCCAAAGTGTGACCTGATAAGAAACTGGTTTGAGAATGGTCAACAGGGTGTGTCAGAGAAGGCAAGGAAAGGCTGAAATTATCCATTCTTCCTGACCTCCAGAGGCTTTAATCCCTTCAGGCTCAAAATCAGAAATTTCCTGCCTGAGGGTTTCAGGAAAAATGCCCAGATTTATCCATTAGACAAAAGCCCAGCACTCAGGTGGAAGGCGGAGGCAGAGAATTAGTTCACGGTCTCTCTACTTAAGGCCTCAGTGCTCACTTTCAAAAGCTAAAACCGGGGGCTGGGGATTTAAGCTCAGCGGCCCAGCGCCTGCCTGGCAAGCAGAAAGTCGTGAGTTGGATTCCCGGTTCCGGAAAAAAACCAAAACAAAACAAAAGATAAGACAGTGGCCGGTGTGGCGGAAACGCCTATAATCTCAGCTCTCGGGCAACTGAGGCAGCAGGATCACTGCCCGTTTGAGGCCCTCCTGGACTACATAATGAGTTCAAGGCCAGCCTGAATTACACAGCTAGGGCCTTTCACCAACAAAACAAAATAAAATAAAACAAAAACAGAAAAAAAAAAAAAAAACAAAACAACTGAGAACATGCAGGAGGCCCTGCAGGAGGCCCTGGGGTCCATTCCTAGCACCACACACACAAAAGTGGAGAAATATTCGGTATCCTATCAAAGCAGTGAGGTGGGGAACCAGCTGAGTTACCTACGAGGATAAACGCAAGGTCCCAGACCTAACGAAACAAGGTGCGGATCTCCACGTGCACACACACACACGTGGCGGTGTTGCCGTGTCGCCCCGTGTGGAAGCAGATTAGTGACACGGAGCCTCCGAGAGGAAGAAAATCCACAGCGCGGATTCTCTCCCGGCCCTCCCTCCCCCTCCGCCCCTGGAGCCGGTCAGTTTTCTTTCAGTTCCGCCCGGGCCACCCGCCGCTCGCCTTTTCTTATACTAAGCAGGTCCTCCCGGGCCCCAGGCGTCCACCTCCGCCCCGCCCCGGGCTGGACGCTCTTCCCGACTCCCCGCTCCCAGGAGCCCGCGGCTGATTTCACCCGGCGCAGGCGGGGCTAGTGGCTGTCGCCGTCCCTCCACTTCTCAGCGTGGTCGTTGGATCTGCCCAGGGCCAGTATCCCGCCCGCCCCCGGCCCCCTCCCCACCCGCGTGGAGCGTCCCCGCAGCCCGCCTTGCAGGCTCGGTCCTCGTCTTCCCGCCACTCCCGGCCTTTGGGGCCAGGAACCCGCTGTTGGCCCGCCCGGCCGCCCAGGACTCACCGAGGTCCGCAGCCGCCGGCGCCCTCACTTCCGCCGGTGCCACCCCCGCAGAGGGCCGGGCCGGCCGCGCGCCCCGGAGCCTGGGTTCCGCCCGCGCCGCTGCGGCCGCCCCACGTGGTCGCCGGCCCGCTGGCTACCGCTGTGGCCATGGCCCCTCCGCCGGCTCAGGCCAGCCAGCTTGTGATCTGGGGACGTCTGGGATACCCGTTTCACAGAGAGTGAAACAGGCTGAGAGGGGAAGGTGTCCTCGGCAGCGTTAGGGGCAGCGTTCGGTCCTTGCCTTCTCATCCCGCCGTGCACACTCCTGCCCCTCACCTCCCCCATGCTTCGGCAGCCACGTGCCGGGAGAGGGGCTTAAAGCGGCGCTGCTGGGATGGACAGGAGGCCGCCAGTTTGTGTGCCAGCCCTCCCTGCAGCCCCCTTTTACAAAGTGGGAAGCTGAGGCCCTGAGTGGGGAGCAGGAATCTTGCTGCTCTCGGCCCAGATCACATTCACTTTTTGGAAGTAGGGTCCACTTGGGGGGAGACCCGAGGACCTCTGCTTGCCTGGAAGATCCCAAGACCCAGTCAGTATCTGGCACACAGGTACTGTACTCCACAAGTATCGATGGAATGAATCTTCCGTGCATAGCAGTACAATAAAGAGTTGTTCCCTTAATCCTGTCTAGGAGGGGGCTCTATTTATTTATTAGTCTAGACAGACTAATCTTGTCCTCACAACCTCTGCTCTATAGGGGGTAGGAGTTACAGCGGAGGGTATAAATGAAAAAGTACATAAAAGACTTTTCAAGATTTGATAAATTCACGTAAACTAGGTGTAGTGACACATGCCAGTAATCCCAACTCTCGGGAGGCTGAAGCATGAGGATCATCACAAGTCAGAGACCAGCCTGGGCTACAAAATGAGTTCAAGGCCAGCCAGAACTACATAGTAAGACCTTGTCTCCAAAGTCAAAATTGAATATGTAAGTGTAAATTGATATAAAAGGAATAAAATAAACACAGAGCACACTCCTGTAATCCCAGCTAGTGTGGGGAGGTTAGGCAGGAGGATTGCAAGTTTGAGTCCAGCCTGGACAATTTAGCAAGACCCTGCCTCAAAATAAAAAATAAAAAGGGCTGAGGCTGTGCCTCAGTGGTAGAGCTGCTTGCCTAAAGCATGCGAAAAATTTTGAATTCAATCCCCAGGATGGGAGGGGCTGGATAAAATAAGAGCCACGGCACAGGGGGCTGCAGAGTTGGGCAAGTTTAAAATTGGGTGGTCAGAGGAGGGAGCATTGAAGAAGCCACCCTGATCAGGTAACTCTAGTTCCAGTAGTCTCTTAGGTCCTTGAAGAGATAGGTCCAACAGGGAACTGGTGACAGATGGAGGTCATCGAGGGTAATTTGCAAGGCCTTGGGCAGGGTGGGGCTACTTTAGATAGGCTGGTCAGGGAGGCCTCTGGGAGGACAATTGAGCTGGGACCTGAATAACAATCTGAGGAACTCCGGAAGATCAGCATCTGGAATTCACTCAGCACTGAGCTGGCCACACCTGGGGGGGACAGGCACAGACGCTGGCCTTAACCTCAGGGGGCTCGCACTGAGTGGGTGTGGGGAGACCAGTTAACAACACTTCCACACTGTGATGCGGTCAGTGCCTGGAAGAAGACAGATCTCTCGTAAAGGTTTAAGGGTGGGGCAGGGTGTCGATGCCACTTCAAACAAACAGGATTTCAGCCAAGTAGAGGTAGGGAGGATGGCTGCCTATCACCTTTTAGTGGCCAGTTCAGGCCCAGGTAGAAAGTACCCCTCCTCCACCCCAAACCCTCCCAGGGCTCCTGTCTCAGGAAAATCAAAAGATTTGAAGTGTCCACAGTGTTCAAAAGAGTGGGTGTGGTGGTGCACGCCTGTAATCCCAGCACTCCAATGTAATCCCAGCACTCTGGAGGCTGAGGCAGGAGGATTACCATGACTTCGAGGCCAGCCTGGGCTACATAGCAAGGCCCTGTCTCCAAACAAACAAAAAAGCAGTGTTCAAAAGAGCCCTCTGGGTGTGCCCCTATTTCTCTCTGTGTGTGTTCTGGCAATGATGGAATTTAGGAATCCATTACCTTTGCACTGAGATACATCTCTAGCCCTTGCAGGGTCCAACGGGCTGGGTCCAATCTTGCAATCCTACTATATCTCAGCCTCCCAGAGCCCTGGGGTCACAGGCAGGCGCCACCTTGGCCAATTTTTCCTTTTTTCCCCACTGCAGTCAGTCCCCAACCCTTATTCAGGGGCCCACTCCAAGCTTTCCCTTTTCTTCTGGAACACCCTGGCCAGCTACCTCAGGCTTCAGCTCTGACCTGTCCTTAGCTGGCATCAAGAAAAACTGAAGCCCCCAAATTTGGGCATGACGGAGCACGCCTGTAATCCCAGTATTTGGGAGGCTGAGGTAGGGCGATTGCCATGAGTTCAAGTCCAGCCTGGGCTACATAGGAAAATTGAAATCGGAATAACACTGTCCCCCTTCCTAGGTTTATTTTGCTCCACAGCAGGTATGATCATGACAGAGACTTCCATCTTAAGAGTTACCCTGGGTACTGTCCTCGCCCCCCATAAACCCTGTGAGTACAACCTTACCGCACGCGTTCTTCACCCGCAGCGCGCAGAACAGAGCCTTGTGCAAATAGTTCAATAAACCGTTGCTGGATAAATGTTACTTGTAGTAATATTATTTGTGCATGTGAGTGTGTGTGTGGTGTTACTGGGGACCGAACACAGGGGCTTTCACACTGAGCTATATCTCCAGTACCTTTTTACTTTTTATATTGAGACAAGGTCAGGGCTGGGAATATCGTGCCTGGGATAAGCGTCTGCCTGGCAAGCGCAAAGTCCTGAGTTCCCGGTACAAAAAAAAAAAAAAAAAAAAAAGAGAGAGAGACAAGGTCTCCATAAATTGCCCAGAATGGACTCCAATCCTCCTGCCTCAGCCTCTCAGAGCGCAACATGCGCCATGACCAGCTTGTAACACATTTAATGAAATAGTCCAGTCTGGGAGGTTCTCATCTTTAAACAACAACAAAAAAGTACTCCAGGTTATTAAACGCCTAGTGAGGAAGGGGGCCCACGATTTATTTTTTATTTTTTATTAATTAATTTATTTATTTATATTTTTGGTTTCGGGTTTTTTTTTTTTCTTTCTGGTACCGGGAATCGAACTCACGATCTTGCGCTTGCCAGGTAGGCGCTGTGCCGCTGAGCTAGATCCCCAGCCCCGGGCCCACGATTTCTCAGGGTGCATATGGGCATCCCGTGCCTCAGTTTCACCAGCCTTCAAATGGGCTAAGCCGGGTTGTATGAATTTAGAGCTATCAGGTTTCGGTAGTGCGCAGGGCTTGGGGATTGAGCAGGGCGGCACGCAGGGCGGCACGCAGGGCGGCACGCAGGGCCCCTGCGAAGCCGCCCCGTCCTCCGCCAGGCCCCGCCCTCCTGGGCGGAGCTCCGCCCGGTCAGCACGTGTAAAAGTTCGCCGCGGGTCGCCGCAGCCACTCACCTGAGCGCCTCGCTCCGAGCGCACACAGCTCGCGCGTCCTCCGCCAGCCAGGCCGCCTGCCCTTCCCGCCCGGCCCGCGACTCATGTCCCGCCGCAAGGCCGGCAGCGCGCCCCGCAGAGTAGAACCCGCGCCCGCCGCCGGCGCAGACAACGAGGAGATGGAGATGGAGATGTCGGACCTCGTCATCGATGTGAAGCTGGAGCCGGACGCGCGGGCCCTGCAGGCCCCGATGGAGGTGTCCACGCTGGAGCGCTTCGAGGGCGAACCCCTTCACTCGCCTGGACCCGTGCCCGCCGGGGCCGCCCTCCACGCCCTGGCCGCGCAGAGTCCGTGGGCCCACTGCATGCGGCTGACCTCGAGCCTAGCCGGTGAGCTCCCGCGCCCCTGCCCCAGCCCAGCCCCTGCCCCGGGCCCTGGCGCCAGCTTCCCTCCCTGGGACCCTCAGGCGGGATCCCCTTTCTTGGGTAAGGACCGCAGAGCCTGCTTCAGGTCCCTCGTCCGGTCCTGGCCCCAGCCTCCCCAGTCTGACTTTAGGGTTTCCTCTCGCTCTCTTTCTCAAAACCCCCAGCCCCCATCCTGGCCCCACCCCGCGCTCACCGCCGCTTCCTCCCTGCAGACCGCCAGCCCTGGACCGACAAACACCCAGATCTGTTGACCTGCGGCCGCTGCCTGCAGACTTTCCCGCTAGAGGCCATCACTGCCTTTATGGACCACAAGAAGCAGGGCTGTCAGCCCTCCAGAGGCCCCAGCCCCTGCAAGGGCTCAGGTGAGTGAGGCCGCCGGCAGTCTCCCTCTCAAGTTCAAGGGCTGGGCTTCCTGCGGGAGAAGGGGCTGAGCTGGACAGGCAGGGCACCGAGCGCTACTTCCCCTTTCTCCCCTTCGGGTGGAGCCTAGGCGTGACCAGGGCTTGCCAGTCGCGGGACTGGGACTAGAGGTGGGGAGGGGGCGGGGGCGGAGGCTGGGCAGGGCAGGGCAGGAGGTGGCCCGCAGGGTGTGGCCAGCCCCAGAAAACTGGCCTGGGGATTTGCCACACACACCCCCCCAATCTGGTTTCACTTCTCCTTCCCCTTGGACAGAAATAACTGGCCAGGTGGCTGGACTAGGGGGGCACTAGGGGGACCTGGGAGGATGGCAGAGTGGGGGAGGGGACTCGAGGCCAGCTGGAAGCTGGGGTTGCCACCCCCTCCCACCTCTTCATCACATGGATTGAGGTGCTGGTCCAGTCTGAGCCAAGGAAGGGGCCCTGGCTCTCTGCCTTGGTGGAATCTCCCAGCTCTAGGTGCTGGGAAGCCCCTGGTTTGAGCCCGGGGTGCTGGACACCCGGGATCGTTCTCTTGGGAGGGAATTTAAATGCTTAATGTGGCGCTCAATACGCAGCATGATTTTCCTAAGCCTTGGCTGTGAGACTCTCCAAACCTGTGAATTTCCAGCCCCCAGCCCATGCCCTCCAGGGACTGGAAAGTGGGATTATATCCCAGGCTGAGCCAGGGAGGGTCTGCCTGTGGGAAAGGGGAGGGACTGTAACTGAATCCAATTTAGTTGGAGGCCTGGAGCCTGTCCTCCTGGGTGAGGGTGGAGCTTGATAGAATCTTGAAGGAATCACTCCAGCTCGAGTATTGGACGTGGAATTGGAGGCCCCTTGGTCTGTAAGCTCATTTTAGGCTTGTTGAGGGCTTATGTGGACCGAAGCCTTCAGCTGTTTCCTATTTGAGGTCACAGCTATCCTGGAAAGGGGGGGACCCCCGGAATCCCCATACTGTAACAGCTGAGGTAACTGATGTTCAGAGAGGTTACTTTTACCCAGGGTCACACTTAGGGAGCAGAGGGTCTGAGTTTGTCGCAGGCCAGGTTGACCTTCCCCAGCCTCTGCCAGTGTTGCGGCCTAAAGACCACCCCTTTGGAGACTGGCTAGGATTTGAGAGATCTGGGGCCTCTTCATTTGGGGTTCATGCAGAGGCTGGGGGCTTAGGTCACGGTCCTGCCCCTCCCCCACCTAGACCAAGGTGTGTGGCCTCTTCTGCAAAGTGGGGAAATGGAAATGATTGTGGAATCCCTAAACATGGGGCTTGGCACAGAAAAACACCCACTAGTTGAGAGGTGGTTTTGCTCTATTAAGCCGAGTTTGTTTTGTTCGGTTTTTTTATTTGTTTGTTTTAGAGACTCACTGTATAGTTTAGGCTGCCCTTGAACTCACTGTGTAGCCCAGGCTGGCCTCGAACTTGCAGGGATCCTCCTGCGTCAGCCTCCTGAGTGCTGGGATTACAGGTGTGCACCACCATGCCTCATATTTTTAAAAGCCTCAGCTCTGCATCCCATAGTCCCCAGGTTTCTGGATTGAAGTCCCCATTGCACCCTCCAAGCTGTGTGGCCCAGGGAAATGCCTCTGCCTATGTTTGGGGGGGTCTTGTTTCCTTGCCCAAGGGAGCAGAGGCCAGGCACAGTACCTAGCACCTAGGAAGTGCTCTTTGAATTTAGTCGCTTTTTTGGGGTGCTAGAGATAGAACCCAAGGGTTCCACCCCAGCCCCTGGTTACCTCTTCTGCAAGGACTTCCTGACCCCTCTCTGTCCTTTTTTTGAGATAGGGTCTGGCCATATAGCTAGGCTGGCTTTTACCTCACTGTGGAGCCCTGGCTGGCCGTGAACACTCAAACTCTCGGCAATCCTCCTGCCTCAGCCTTCTGAGCCCTGGGATTACAGGTGTGCACCACATCTGGCTTGTCCCTCACTCTTAACAGTTTTTTTTTTTTGGTTATTGTTGTTTAATTTTGCAAATGTAGAACCCTTGTACTCAGCACATTTTCCTTACTTCAGGAAGCTTCCTGAGGGTCTAGTGCTCTCCTTTATTGCTGAGTTTTCCACATTTAGAGCTGAGCCTGTCCCCAAAAAGGACCCCTGGTATCTAGCACCCCTCCCCACCAGCACTAACTTCCTGCACCTCTCTTGTCTCTAGAATTCAAGGAGCATGCGATGCTGAGCTGTCTTCACTGTGGCAGGCAGTTCACAGGTGCCTGGAAGCTGCTGCGCCACGCCCAGTGGGACCACGGGCTGTCCATCTACCAGACAGAGTCAGAGGCCCCTGAGGCCCCACTGCTGGGCCTGGCTGAGGTGGCTGCGGCCGTGTCTGCTGTGGCAGCTGTGGGGCCTCCGACCCAGGCCAAGGGTGCCCGGCTCAATGGCCTCAACCGGCGGAGCCCCACCTGCCCTGTGTGCATGAAGACCCTCAGCTCCTTCAGCAACCTCAAGGTGCACATGCGCTCGCACACCGGCGAGCGGCCCTACGCCTGCGACCAGTGTCCCTACGCCTGCGCCCAGAGCAGCAAGCTCAACCGCCACAAGAAGACCCACCGGCAGCTGCCACCCCAGAGCCCCTGCACATCTGACGCCAGCCAGGAGCAGGTGTCCACGGCACCTCCAGAGCCAGCTGCCCATGCTGCCGCCCCGGCCACCGCCCTTCCATGCAGCAGTGGTGGCGAGGGTGCTGGGGCTGCAGCCACAGCAGGCATGCAGGAACCTGGTGCTCCTGGCAGCGGGGCTCAGGCAGGCCCGGCTGGGGAAGGCTGGCAAGTGGTGGGCAGAGAAGAGAGAACTCACCCTTCAGAGAACCAGAAAACCTCACCCAAGAAGATCCCCAAGGCGTCGGGCAAGAGCCGCGGGCCAGGGGGCAGCTGCGAGTTTTGCGGGAAGCATTTCGCCAACAGCAGCAACCTGACCGTGCACCGGCGCTCGCACACCGGGGAGCGGCCCTACGTCTGCGACCAGTGTCCCTACGCCTGCGCCCAGAGCAGCAAGCTCAACCGCCACCGCCGCATGCACGGCCTGGAGCCTGGCAGCACCCGCTTCAAGTGCCCGCACTGCTGTGTGCCCTTCGGCCTGCGAGCCACCCTGGACAAACACCTGCGGCAGAAGCACCCCGAGCTGGGCGAGGTGGCCTGAGCACGGGAGGGCTGTCCCCGACACTGGTCAGCAATTGTGCTGACCTCGTTGTCCTTGTCTTTGTTCAAATAAATGTCTTCCCTATTTACCCACGTGCTGGACTCTAGCTTTCTTGGGGTGTTGGGGTGGGGCAGGAGGCTTCACCTTGGGTGGACACTGGATGGACCGGTTTGGAGTGGCGGGTGAAGGGAAAGGCCAGCCCCAGTGCCCGGGGCGCAGCGGGGCTGGCACAGAAAGCCGCGTTCCCAGTTCTCAGTGTGGGCGAGGCCAGGGCAAGGGCCAGGCGAGGGCGGGGAGAGGCCTGGACCTGTCGCCGGAGGCCCCTGGGCACAGTCCCGGCCCATCCTGTCCACATGTGTGGGCAGGTCTGGGCCCTTTCCCACTCGATCAGCCCCCTGCCAGCAAAGCAGGCCTCACAGGCTTTGGCAGGGTGTGTGACCCACAGCAGTTCTGGTTAAGGTGGCTGCAGTGACACTGACACCTGGCCTATAAGCCTAAGTGCCTCCAAAGCTGCTAGTCAGAAGTTTGAGGGCCACGCCGGCCACACAAACGACAGAGGCCAAGTAAAGAGCATTAAATAACATACTGCTTTATTTCGCTAGAGAAACCAGTATTAAAGATTGAGCCTTGGACCCTGCCTGCCCTGACCCCACTACTAATGTCGGTAATGGGGACTTCGGGACCGGGACCTCGAACGCCTGCGGAGAGAAGGGGTGGCCATGAGCATGGACCCACACATGCAGGCCACTGGGGCTTCAGCCATGGGAGCAGGGCTGTGGGGAGGGATGGGAGGGGGTGGAGAAGTGGGGCTAGGACTTTCCCCCCAGAGGGGGCAGGCAGGGGATAGGAGGGTGCCCTGGAGGGAGCGGACTGGCTGCTCACCTTCGGGAGGAGCTGTATTCTCGACCTGGAAAGGAAAAGCGGGCAGCTCAGTGAAAGCCACTGCCCCAGGGCCAGGGCTGCTCCTGACCTGGGCAGGTTCCCCAAGGAGACACCAACACTTGTGGAGCCCACCAACCACGCCCTGTCGCCCTTGCCAGCCCAAGCGTGCTGGGGATGAGCGGCTCTCACTCCTGCAGCTGCTCTGTATTCTCGTGCAGGGGGCAGCTGTGTGTGCGCACACACCTCAAAAGCCTTAATTTATGGAAGGCTGTGGCTGGAAATGCACTGCACTCTCAGTGAGCCTGACTGGCGCCTTTTTGTTTCCGAGACAGGGTCCAGCTCCTGCCCAGGCTGGCTTCAAAGCTCTGGGCTCGGGTGCTTCTCCGGCCTCCAAGGCTCGGCCTCTCCTGCCCAGCAGAGCCCGGGGGCAGCGGGGACACTCACTGTAACGAGGCGAGGGCGAGCGGCTCTGGCGACTGTACTGGCGTTCCCACTCCTCTCGCTCCTTCTCCCTGCGTTCCCGCTCCCTGCAGGGAGAAAGGGGAGGCAACCAGGAGAGGGGTGAGCACCTGCGGGAACGGACGCACCGGGAGGCAGAGCAGCGGGCTGGGGGACTGGAATCCAGTGCGCCCTGCCAGCCAAGCCTCCAGAGCAAACCCGAAGGAGGGCTGGACAGTTCTAGCACTTTCTATCACCGCTTGGGGACCTGTACATGCTGGGGGTCAGGACGGCAACCCCAATGGCAGCTTCCTCACTGGCTGCCTTCCCTGCACCAGGCCTCGACTGTGCCGAATCCTCCCAACAACCACGAGGGGGACGGGTTCCCATCGCCATAAGCAGACAAGCAAACTGAGGCTCAGGACAAAGGTCCACGGTGGCAGGTGGCAGAGCCAGGGTCAGACAGCAAGCATGACACGAGCAAGTCTCCAGCCACCCTTCCCCCACCTTCTGACGGCAGCGCGTGCACCCCCTGAAGCCCCGCAACACCTCAGGCGTGTGATAAACAGTACAAAAGCAGGGACAGCGCAGCCCGGGCACCCGCTGAGCCTGACCGCGATCCCACAGAGGCGGCACCGGTGCAGTCACCTCTGTGGCTCACAGACAGGAGCCCCCACTCCGACAGGTAACGTGCTCGTCTGCGGGCACTCAGCAACAGGGGATGAGAGCCAATTCCAACACGAGCTCTGCCTGCCTGACCCCTTCCTGCCTGCAGCCCTGCGCCCATTGAGGAGGCCCTGGGGACTGTCCCACTTCCCAAGGGCCACATGATCAGCGGGAACTGAACCGCAAGTCTGTGTGATTCAGGCTCCGAGCCCTGGACCACCACTCACCAAGCAGTGGAATAAAGGAAGAAAACAGACAGGATAAGGAGAAAAAAGGCCCTGTCCCCAGGACTGGCTTCAATTCATTCAACAAACATTTAACAAGCCTCGGGTGCTGACGGCAGGGCTGCCAGACCTAACGTCTTAGTGGAGACACAGTTAACTGAGGCAACAGCCACAGAGCTCATTTCAGGTGGAGGGAGGTCAGGACCAGAGAGAGGATGGAGCAGGGCACAGGGCAGAGCTGGAGGCGCTGCACCGGGAGGATGCTCAGGGACGGTCCTGGGGGCGGGGTGCCAAGAGGACAGCCCACATGGCAAGCTTGGGAGTGGGGAGCCAGGCTGCTGGGCCAGGTCAGGGGCAGCTTCGCTGGCTCGGATCTGACCCGGGGGCTGGTAGGGCTCCAGCCAGGGCAGTCCAGGGGAGGCCGGGACTCGGACAGACAGGAGAGTTGGGGGGGAGCCTTACTTCATCCGGATCTTGCGGGCCATGGCGCGCAGCTCATCTTCCCGCTCCTGCAGCAGAAGCAGCCGTGAGGTGTGGCCCGGCCAGCAGCCACGGGATAACCCTGTCCCGTCCCATCTGGCCCGTCTCTCCCTCACCTGCCGCTCATGCTCCTGCTGTATCATCTTCTCCTGAGCCGCCTTCTTATCCGCCTTGACTGTGGAAGGAAGGCACATGGCTGAGGGCACCCTCAAAGCGGCTTCCTACCCAGGCGGCGGGGTTGAGAGTGGCCAGCCAGATCCGCAGCAGCGAGCGCCCCTCCTCCCCAGTGTGCCCCAGGGTCTCCCGGACCTCGGGAAGGCCCAGGGACAGGGGTGGGACGTACACTGCCTGTTCAGCGCCTTCTGCATCCTCAGCTTCAGCCTCTCTTGTGGTGTCAGCTTGGGCTGGGGAGGGGAAGAGACAGGAGGAGGTGGGTGTCCCAGAGCGCCCAGGGACTCCTCAGCCAAGAGCCTGGCGCTTGCGGGGATGTGGAGGGGAGGGCGTGAGGCTCTCAGAGGCTTGGGACAGCTGCAGCCCAGTGCGCAGGGAGGCGGGGAGAGCACACACTCTCAGGGGCAGTCCCTCCGCTCCCCTCCAGCCTCAGTCCCCGGGGCTGCATCCCAGCCCACCCAGGTGCCCCTGCAGGCCCACCGGGCCCAGCTCTTGGGCACTGCTGCTGCGGGAATTAGACGGGCGAGTTCCAAATTCTTACTGACTTTGGCAGCTCCTGTCTCTTTACCAGCGGCAGGTTCGGTCCTGGGTGGGACGAAAAGGCAGTTGCCCCCTCTGAGCCCACAGCCTCTGCACTGCCCTCAGCACAGCGAGCCAGATGCCCCAGTGAGTAACGCCGTCCCTCTCAGACCCCTCAGCCAGCTCCACCCACAGGCCCCCAAGGCAGGGCCACCCCAGGACCCCAGGAGCTCCCTCCCTCCCCAAGGCTGCCACACTTGGACCCCAGCCCTCACCCACCGCCCAGGCTCTTGCTCACTTTTTCAGCTTCTCGCCCACAGCAGGGGACGCTGCTGGCCGGGCCAGCTTCTCCCGTGGGGGCGACGGTGAGTGACTCTGGCTGCGGCTGCGGCTGTGACTGTGGCTGCGGCTCTGACTGAGGCTGGGGCTGCGGCTCCGGCTCTGGCTGGGGCTGCGACTGCGGCTATGGCTCAGGCTGCGGCTTCGGGAGGGGCTGAGGGACCAGCTGCTGCGGCTGCGGCTGCTGCTGTGGTGCTTGGGGCCCCGGCCACCCCGCCGGTAACGGTCCCCAGAGCGGGAGCGGCTCCTGGGGTGCGGCAGACCAGAAGGGGGCAGTGAGGCCCCTGGGATAAAGCTCTCTGATGGCCGCCGCGCTTCTCTTCCTCACTGCACAGCGTGTGCCAACTTCTTGGGGGGGCAAGCCTGTCCCATGCCATGCCCAGCTCGGGGTACACAGCAATATTCCAGAGTGCCCTCACTCTCACCTTGCCAGCGCCCAGAGGCTCAGTGCTTGTGGGACCCACGTGTGGTGCACACGGAGCCCCGTCCTCTCCCCACTCAGAACACTGGTGTTCCCGAGCAAGGGCTGGCTCTGGAGCTGTGGCCAGGCCCTGCTGCCCTCCGCTGAGCTTTCGCTGTCACCACTCTGGGGCAGGGCACAGCGAGCGATCCGGGAGCCACTTCTGGGCTGCATGCTGCCTGCCTAGGCCATCTTGGCTTCTCATATAATTACTGTGTTATTGAGAAAAAGAGGCCAGGTGTGGTGCTGCACGCCTGTAATCCCAGCACTCGGGAGGCTGAGGCAGGAGGATTGTTGCGAGTTCAAGGCCAGCCTGGGCTACAAAGTGAGCTCAAGGCCAGCCTGAA